>NW_012148841.1:1478443-1482858 GCF_000956105.1 Propithecus coquereli | reverse complement strand
AATATATGTTATTACTAGAAGAACGGTTACTGGTAAATATATATTTTTAGTAGAAGAATGAATTTGTCTACATTCCTTGGTCCATGGGGTTACTATAAATAGCCTCATACAGGCTCTATTCTACCTTAAATAGTATGGGATGCCTTCCCTAAGAATTTATTAGCCCAGTTGTAGAAAATAAAGTAATTCTTAAGCTTTTGCTAGGACTCTGTTGCCAAAAGGCCAATGATTCTATTTCTTGAAAGGTTGGTTGTAACAAGCCCTACATTTCCTATGCACAGAAAAGAATCTGCGCATGAGTCAGGAGCAAGAAGATATACTAATTTGGTAGTAACCCTATTCAACATTGTAATATTCACAGTAGATTATATTGTTTTAAGTAAATGTTTCTTTTAAAAAAATATGATTCTGGTGTGTATTATTACTGAGGATTAATATTTGTTCTCAGATAATGTGTATGTATGGGTGTGTGAATGTGTGAGTATACATAGGGATGTGTGTGTGTGTGAATATTTAATACAATACTTGATGATGACCAGGAACCATGTATTAACACCACTCACAGAAAGATACCAGCATGCCAATGCCCATCCTAGAATGTTCTTCTGAAGTCCATCCACGCTCCCAATCATGATATTAATTATATACTTATTTGCAATTTTGAGAATATATTACTACAAATTACCATGCACTATGGTTTGTACTGTTGAGAGAGTTGTGGGTGCAAGAGGATATATTTAACTTATGAATCTCCAAGACAGTTATTCCTCCCCTACGTCCCCTCTTGACAATGAATCAGCAGAAGATTAATTTCAAAAAGACTTCATTGTTTTTATACTGCCCTGTCCCTTAATTCCCCATAATATCACCAAAAGGCTATATGGATGTACTCAACTTTATTGACTTCTTGATGGTTTATTAAAGGGAATCACAATGTAAGAAGGAGATTATCATAAACTAAATATGACCTTATCCACAGTTTCCAAAGAGTTTACAGTTTCACAGGAGGTTTCCTTGCAGGCAAATATTGGATTAAGAAATATTGAAATCATCTTGAAATCATCTATTTTTATCTCTATTCTTCTCAGATAAAGAGAAAAGAGTAGATAGGAATACATCAATAAACAATAGTATCTGGAAGCCAAGGCAGGAGGATTACTTAAGCTCAGGAGATTGAGACCAGCCTGAGCAAGAGTGAGACCTCGTCTCTAAAAAAAAAAATAGTATCTATAGGTAAAAGAGAAAATACTCTGCATGCTGAGGAAGCTAAGTGAATGTTTAGAGGATTTGGAAACTGAATAACTCTACAAAATCTTAGCTAAAAGGCTCTTTGACTCAAAGGCAGAAATCATTCTGGATGGCCTTATAAAAGGTAGGACCAGACCCTGACAGAGACATCCACACTGTGTAGTCTCTCCAGATGGTTTCATCTGTTGTATTATAAAATGTGCTTTCTCTGGAATTATGCTTTCCTAGCCTTAGAAAATAAGCATCAACTCTTCTTGTCAAAAGAATTTCAATTTACCTGTTAATTTAACTTCACATTTATTTAATACTTGAGATCACAGATTTGTTTGTTTCTCTGTACTTCTCTCCCAGGTCTATAATGGTATATAAAAATTAAAACATAGTTTGATTCGTGAAACTAGTGAGTTATAGAGAAGTTGCTCATTGTAGCTTATATGTACATTCAACAGTTCTTGTCCACTCAACAAATTAAATATTGACCTGGTAGGTCAGGATAAGGATTTATTTCAAGCTTAAGTTTCCTTTCTCTCCTTTTTGTAATGAACATTTCTAAACAGATGTCATCATTTTTAATTGTAGGAATAATAATGATGACAATAATTTCAGTAGCAGAACTTAAAGGGACAAATTTTTAACAAGAGGTACAGAATCAAAAATAGGTTTTCAAAGAAAAATACATTTATGGGGATCAGAGTCAGAGAATTCAAGCAATCTTAAATGATATTAATTTATCACAATTGTGGAGATACTTTATGTCAAATTAGATTGCAGGTCTTTTCCCTGCTCATTGATGTTCACCCACGACCTCTGTGTTATACACTGCTTGCAGAGTTTTATCTAATACATAACAGTCTTATATTTTTAGTTCTAATCATTTGATAGACAAAATTCCCTAATACTGAAAAATATATCAAGGATTTTATATGCATTCAATAAAGGAGTAATCATACACTAGAGGGGAATATAGTGCCTATGTCCTCATCAGAGGCCAAAGCTGAGGTGGAATCACCAAAAGAAGACCTAACCAAGGGCAGATCACTGTGAAGTTCACCATATCCACAGGTCGTTTATTGCTCTTTACCTCAACATGTTGCACATCTTGTGGTTGAGACTGCTTGCTGCCTGCCCCCAATCCATTTCCCCTTCTTTGCTATTGACAACCCCCTATATTATATATTACAGATATGCCATATGTTATATACTCTCATGTGTATAATATGTGTACTTATATTAATATATACCTATAATATATGATATATTATAGGTAGTAGATATGTGTACAGCCAACAGACTATATTTTCTATATTTCTTCAAAGCTAAGTGGTCATGTGATTAAGCAAACAAAAGCATTAAGTGGAACTTCTAAGAAGGCTGCTTGTAGGAAGCTAATTCAACTGGAAGCTGTGCCTCTTTTGTCCCTTCCTACCCTTTCCTGCTGCTTGTGTTGTGGATAGAATGTATGGCTGGCATTTCAGAGACTTTCTCCATGAGGTGATGTTGAGAATTGAAAGCCATGTGCACATTAGTGAAGTAATTAAAACAGATTAAAGGAGTCTGGGTACTTGATGGCTGTGGTGTATCTATGCCAACCTTAGACTGCTTTCCTTCACTTCCTCTTTAGTTGTGAATGAGATTGTCTTCTATCTTGTCTGGCCACTCTTGTTTTGGTATCTTTGTCATTCATAATCAAACTTAATTTTAACTGAAATAATTGCATGTAAAATTTGGGATTGCTTAAAAATATTCACAGAAATATATCATTATATAACCTAAACAATAGAGTCCCAAAAATCATGAAGGAAAAACTGTCAGAATTGAAGAAAGAAATACAAAATTCAACAATAATAATTGGATACTTAAATATTCCATTTTAAATAACAGAGTAACTAGGAAGAGGATCAACAAAGAAATAGAAGATGAACACTATAAACCAACTTGATCTAACGTATCTATAGCACCCTCCACCCCACTCAACAACAGTGGATACAAATTCTTCTCAAGTGCACATTGAATATTCTCCAGGATAGACCATATATTAGGCTCTGAAATAAGTCTTAGTAAATTTAAAAGAATTAAAATGATACAAAGTATGTTCTCTGACTACAATGAAATGAAATTCACTATCATTAGATAGAGTAACATATTGGTGAAATGCACAAATATATGTAAATTAAACATACTTCTAAATAAATAGATCACAATAAAAATTATAAAACACTTTGATATTAAGGAAAGCTATAATGCAACATACTAAAAATATGAGTTGCACATAAAGTAATATATAGAGGAAAATTTATAGCTACAAATGCTTATATTAAAAGAGAAGAAATATTTCAAATCAAAACCTAAATTCTCACCATAAGAAAGCAGAAAAAGAAGAGCAAATTAAATATTACAAACTAAATAATACAAAGCAAGAAGAAGGAAGGATGTATAAGGATCATATTGAAAATGAGTAAAATAAAAGGAGGAAAACAATAGACAAAATCAGTAAAACCAAAGGTTGGTTCTTTGCAAAATCAACCAATTGACATATCTTGGCTAAACTGACCAAGAAGAAAAGAGAATAGATTCAAATTACTAAAATCTGGAATGAAAAGGAGGAGATTAATACCGACCTTAAAGGTGGAGCTGAGGTGGTGATGTTAGCACTGGGGAGCAGCTGCAAATACAGATTATCATTAGCAGAGAGATTTGACTGCACAATAAATGTAATGAGCTTGAATCATCACGAAATCATCCTCCCCTGCCTCGTCTATGGAAAAATTTTCTACCATGAAACATATCCCTGGTGCAAAAAAGGTTGGGGACCACTGGTATAGAGAGCTAAGAAACTGAATCAGCACAGTTGTAGGATACAAGACAAAGATATAAAACTCAATTATGTTTCTCTGCACTAGCAACGAACAGTCTAAAAATGAAATTAAGAAAATTCCATCTGCAATAGCATCAAATGCATAAAACACTTAGGAATAAATTGAAGAAAAGAAGTGCTAGACTTGTTACTGAAAACTGCACATTATTGAAAGAAATTAAAAACCTAAGTAAATGAAAAGACATCTTGGGTTCATGGGTTGGAAGACAATATGGTTAAGACTTTATATACACACACACACACACACACACACACACACACACACACAGAGAGAGATTTAATACAATTCCTA
>NW_012148841.1:1473631-1476593 GCF_000956105.1 Propithecus coquereli | reverse complement strand
TAGTTTTTGGAGAAAAGAAGGATGATCTTCTATTTCTTTGTACTTGAAATGTCCTAAACTAATATACATTAAGTCCCCACTTAACATTATCCATAGGTTCTTAAAAACTGTAACTTTAAGCAAAACGATGTATAAGGAAACCAATTTTAGCACAGGCTAATTGATAGAAACAAGAGTTAAGTTTCTATCGTATATTTCTGGTCACAAAACATAAATAAATATCTAAATAAGGACCAAAACACTTCTAATATTAAACATTGAAATAAATGTGAGCTATACACACATTTAAGAAAGATTAATAAAAACAAGTAAGATAATTATATACCAAATCATTCCAGTTCAGAGTCGTGGGTGGCTGGGACCTATCCTGGCAGCTCTGGGTACAGGCTAGGCCCTAGCATGGGAATGACACCATTTCCTCACAGGTAGCACTCACATCCACACCCACACTCACTCACACGGAGACAATTTAGATACACCAACTAACCTAATGTGCACATCTTTGGGATATGGAAGAAAACCAGAGTACCTGGAGAAAACACTTGTGGACACGGGAAAAATGCATAAACTCCACACAGACAGTGGCCCTGGCTGGGAAATGATTTTTTTTTTTCCTAATCAATGTTATAATATTAATAGTAATAATGTTGAATGAAAGAACATTATTCCAGGCCCTGCTATGTACATACACATATGTACATAGACACAAACACATGTACAGATAATTATTCCAAAACCTACCATTGCTCACTTTACCCAAGTCTTTCTTTTTTTAGATATGTGCTTAGAAAAATTATATTGGGAAATTCCATTTTCTTTCCAATTTGCTTTGACATTGATTTTGAAATAAATGGAAGGGGGAAATGGGGGAATAAGATGTGAGGAGGAAGAGTGGAGGAATGCTTTGCTTAGTGGCATACACCCTATTGAAATTATTTTAGACCCTTCAGCTTCCTTGTTAAAGTCCTATCCATAAGATGGGATACATAACACATGATGTTGAGAGATGGGTATAAACAGTGCTAAAAAATGTCAAATATATACATTTTCTGCTTATAAAAAAGGGGTTGGCTCTCAGGTTCCAGTGGTTAACATGAAAGCATTTCATACCAAGGATGAAGGATGGACTGCATATTTGCGTCCCCCTAAAATTCTTAGGTTCAAACCCCAAAGTCTAACGTAATGGTATTTGGAGATAGGGCCTTAGGTCATGAGAATGGAGCCCTCATGATGTGATTAGTGCCCTTGTAGGAAGAGATATGAGAGTGCTTTCTCTTTCTCTCCCTCCCTGCATCTCTCTCTTTCTCTCTCTCTCTCTCTCTCTCTCTGTGTGTGTGAATACTATAAGAAGATGGTCATCTGCAAACCAGGAAGTGTGCCCTCACCAGACAACAGATCTGCTAGCACATTAATCTTGGATTTTCCACCTCCAGAACTGTGAGAAATAAATGTTTGTTCATTAAGCCACCCAGCCTATGGTATTGTGGTATATAGCAGCCCAAACTAAGAAGGAGGAGGAGGAATGGAGGAGATGTGAATGGGTATTCAAAGGAAATTATCTTCCCCTTTTAAGTGCTAGTAATACATTAATATCTTGGAATTTCATAGTACTGCAAATGCAGTCTGCCTTTTATTCTCTTTTAAATTCAGTAGTTTAAAAAGCATGTAAGCCTTTGTAGGAAAGAGAATATTTTTCCCCACAACACATTAAGTGTGAACATATATAGCATTTGGGGGTGGGGTATTATTTTTAAGCTCTAATAGTCTGTTGTGTCACACAGAGTTCTGAGAGGAATACACTAACTACATTACTTTGCTAACCTTACCTTTTGTTTCATATAGCTTTTATGCCAAATTTATTACCTTAATGTTGGTTTAGTGCAGATGACAATATTTACAATTACTAAGCGCTAAGAATTTCAAGGTATCTACACACTACCTAAAACCTTTTGGGGAGAAAGTGAGAATGGGGATAAGGGAGGTAAGAGGTACCATGCTGCATTACAATAGAATGTACTGTCACTTTAGGGATTATTACTAAGCAGAGGGTTTATAACAATATTTATTCATGATTTTTTATATTAAGGAAAAGCAAAATGTTTATGAAGAAAAGATTTTATTTATAAGAAATTCACTCAGTTTACTTATGAAAATCACTCTTTTAAACATTAATTTCTTATGTGAAATAATGCTCTTCAGCCTATTTAAAATGTTTAATCAAATTACTCTTATTTCTTATTATTTTATTGACTGCAAATGCAAAATAAGCTAATTTTGATGTATCTTCTTATGTCCTTTTTCCTGTTCATGATAATTTTCCCATATCATTTAAGATTATTAAAAATTATTCTGGTAAGTTGATACTATTCTGTTACATAGATGGATATTTGTATACTTAAGTGTTCCTTTTTCTACCTTTTATACCCTATATGTATGCTACAATGCAAATAGGATAGGGAGGCAGTACATAATGTGTTTAGGGATATAGCCTAGACAGCTACATTGCCATGTTCTCATTCCACTGCCAGTTACTTCTCAGATATGTGATATTGGGCATGTTACTTAATTCTCTGTATTTCAGTTTTCTCATCAGTAAAATGGGGATAATAACAGTATGTACATCAAAGATTGTTTTGAGGATTATATGAATTAATGTATGCAAAGTATTTAGAACATAAGTGGATGTAATATTTGATCCTATAATTTCCTTAAATATAGGCATAGAGGAGGAATTGTCCTTTGACCTAAGAATCCTCAATATCATTTATATTCATGAATAAATGAGTCGGTACAGTTATGCCTTTTATACACTTTGGAAAAGTTTATATAGAATGGCAATTATGGTTCCATGAAATTTTTAATGGACATGCCAGAAAAACTATTTCACAAATTACAGCCTTTTACGAAGAAAATCCTTTTTTTTTCAATTTTATCCATAATTGTTTGTCCATGTAGGTCTATT
>NW_012148841.1:1414321-1473581 GCF_000956105.1 Propithecus coquereli | reverse complement strand
TACTTAATTCTCTGTATTTCAGTTTTCTCATCAGTAAAATGGGGATAATAACAGTATGTACATCAAAGATTGTTTTGTGGATTATATGAATTAATGTATGCAAAGTATTTAGAACATAAGTGGATGTAATATTTGATCCTATCATTTCCTTAAATATAGGCATAGAGGAGGAATTGTCCTTTGAACTAAGAATCCTCAATATCATTTATATTCATGAATAAATGAGTCGGTACAGTCATGCCTTTTATACACTTTGGAAAAGTTTATATAGAATGGCAATTATGGTTCCATGAAATTTTGAATGGACATTCCAGAAAAACTATTTCACAAATTACAGCCTTTTACGAAGAAAATCCTTTTTTTTTCAATTTTATCCATAATTGTTTGTCCATGTAGGTCTATTCTTCTTTTTGTAATTTATATTTTTAACTGAAAAGTAAAAATTATGTATGTTTATGGTATAAAACATGATATTTTGATATATGTATATATGTGGAATAATTAAATCAAACTAACATATGGATTACCTCACATACTCATCACTCTTTTGTGGTGAGAACACTTAAAATCTACTCTCTTGGCAATTTTCAATTATACAATACATTGTTATTAACTGTAGTCATTATGACATACAATAGATCTCTTGACCTTATTTCTCCTGTATAACTGAAATTTTATGTCCTTTGACCAGCAACTCCCCAATTCCTCCCTTCACCCCTTCACACTCCACCAGTCTCTCATAACCAACATTTTACTCTCTGTTTCTATAAGCTTGACTTTTTAAATATTCCACATGGAAGTAAGCGATATTTATCCTTTTGTGCCTGGCTATTTCACTTACCATAATGTTCTCCAGGTTCACCCATGTTGTCACAAATGACAGGATTTCATCCTTTTTGATAACTGAACACTATTCCATTTTGTATATAGACCACATTTTCTTACCCATTCATTTGTTGATGGACACACACTGACTCCATACCTTGGTTGTTGTGAATAATGCTGCAATGAGCATGTGAGTACAGATATCTCCCTGACATACTGATTTTGTTTTCTTTGGATATATGTCCAATAGTGGGATTACTGGATCATGTGGTAGTTCTATTTTTAATTTTTTGAGGAACCTCCATACTGTTTTTCATAATGGCTGTACTAACTTACATTCCCACCAAGAGTGTGTGAAGGTTCCCTTTTCTCCATATCCTTACCAATATTTATCATTCATCTTTTCAATAATACCCATTTTAACAGGCATGGGGTGATAGCTCATTGTGATTTTAATTTGCATTTCCCTGATGATTAGTGATAAGCATTTATTCATTACCTAGCTATATTATTTTTTCTTTTGGACATTTAATTTTTCTCCAGAAAATTCTCCAGAAAAATAAAATGCACTTCATCAGTGTATTAGTTTGCTGGGAATGCTGTAACAAAGCATCACAAACTGAGTGGCTTAAACAACACACATGTTTTGTCTTAGTTCTGAAAACGAGAAAAACTGAAAATGTTGGCAGGGATGGTTCCTTCTGAGGTCTGTGAGGGAAGGGTTTATTCTAGATTTCTCTCTTCCGCTTGTAGATGGTCATATTCCCCCTATTCTCTTCACATCATCCTCCCTTTATGTCTGTCTCCCTCCCTTCACATGGCATTCTGTAAATAAGGCCACCACCAGTCATATTGGATTAGGAGCCCACCCTACTCTGCATGACCTCATCTTAACTAACTACATCTGTGATGACCCAATTTCTAAATAAGATCGCATTCTGAGGTACCAGGGGTTAGGACTTCAACATAAGAATTTTGAGGTGATAAAATTCAACCAATAACAATCAGTCTCTGAAAAATTAACAATAATTTTAAAATATCATTAAATATGGCGTCAACATTCAAGTTTAATCACATGCCCGATAAATGCTTTTTTTCCTTCTCCCTCCTTTCTCTGTTCCTCCCTCTCTTCCTTCCTAGAATTGATCACTATATCTAGAGATTAGTTTAAGGTATAAAAGTTTAGTCATACTCATGTTGAAATTTTTGGGAAGAATACTTGATGTGTGGTGTACTGGTATTAGCATCTATTGTTGAAGATGCTTCTGGTGCTGTGGCATCATATTGGCTTAACCCAGTTCTCATTTTAGCTGCCGATGCAGTGAACAGTTCCATGGGAAATCTGGCTCATTGGACCTGGCAGCATCCTACATGGAGCACACTGCATGCCTTTTCACCTGCTGTCAGGACCTTCCCTGAAACCACAGGGAAAGGGATGAGAGGTGCAGAGGGTTTAAACTCTAGAGTTTGGGGGCAATGTTCACATTCTCCTATCTTTTGCCAGTTGGAGCTTATTCAAGTTGGTTTCTGAGTCCTTTTTAAAAACAATTTTATTGCATACAAAAGAATGCTGGCGTTTACTCGTCCAGTTTGATGAGCCTGGACAAATGTAAAAACTGATGTAATTACTAACCCAGGCAAGACACAGCACATTCCTATTATCCCCAGAAATCTCCCTCATGATTCTTTAGAATCAGCCTGCTCCTTCCTCAACCCCAAACAACTATTAATCTGATTTATAACATTATAAATTTATTTTTTTCAGTACTAGAAATTCACATAGACTTTTACAATATGTATTCTTTTGTGCCTATTTGCTTTCACTCAGGATAAAGTTCTGAGATTCATTCATATTGTTTTGCATAGTAGTTAATTCTTTTTTTTATTGCTGAGTAGCATTGCCTTGTATGAATATAGGAAAGTTGGCTGTATACTCATTTAGTGTCAATGATCAGGCACTCTGTCTCAATTAGGTCCTAGTTGCATACCAGGGGGTGTTTTTAAAAGGCTTACTATAATCCTCCATTTCATATAGCATGACCTTGCTACAGGACCTTCATGATCTGGGTTGTGATTCTCCCCAACCCTGGGTTGGGGTGGGGGGACAGGCTTGGCTAAATCCTTTCTCCCATGCCTCTGTCACCAATACCACTTATCAGGAGGCTCTCAAGACACTTTCTCCCCTATGACTCAACATTCAGTATCTTTCCAGTTCTAGCCCTTTCTCCTCTCCCTCCCCTGTTTCCCAGGACTATACAAAGGCAGGAGTCTTTTACTTGGAGCTCCCTGGGCAGTGAGATGATTCTCCCCCATCTGCACTGATCTGTCTGACCCCGACCCTGGCCCTGGACAATGCAAAGGGAAGAATAAAACAGTGGTGCTTTTGGTGCTTTTTCCTGTTTAGCCTCTTGTTTAAAATATCTCAGTGAGTGCATAAAGGCTACATTGTTACTTTCATTTTGGTCTGTTGTACTAATTTACCACCTGGATACCTGGCAGCTCAGTTCTCTCCAGCTCAGCTCTTGACAATTTTAGATACTTAAATTACTTCAATTTTTACATTCATATCTCTGATCCATTGGTAATTTAGCCTGGTGGTTGGTGTGAGGAGTGAATCCAATGTTCTCTTTCTCTCTAAAGCTGTCTTGTTACCACATCATCACTTATTTAAAAGAATATTTTTTCTGAATGATTTCAAAAATAACCTTTAAACCAATCATTGTTGTTCCTTAAATCTTCTACCTAGAAGTGAGCAACATCACTTTCATCATGATTTATTGCCCAAAGCAAAATATATGATGGAGTTTGATGTCAATAGTGTAGGAAAGTATAACCCTATTCCGGAAAGGAATAACAAATATTTATAAACCGTAAATAAATAAAATCTATCACACATTCCTATCCCCATGTGTGCTGATGCATTTCCTCAACCGAAATAGCAAATAAGGCAATCACTGCTAGTTTCTAGTTGTTTTTATGATTAATCAATGATAATACTAGTGGTGATAAATGTCACCACTGTCTTGTTCCTGAATTTAGTGGAGTTTCTTCTAGTGTTTTCCCAGTAAGCATAATGCTACATTTGACATTAAGATAGATATATTTTATTATTCTTATTTACTATGTTTAATTTTGCCAAATTCCAAATTTTCAATATCCATGGAAATAAATATAATATTTTTTGAGATCTACTAAAAGGATGCATAATGTTAAAAACATTTCCTAATTTTACACCCTTCTTTTATTTCGTATGTAATCTCTCACTAGGTCATGATTTATTATGGCATTAATGTGCTTTTAAATACTTGTGAGGAATGAAGAATATATTTAAATGACTTGGCATAGTGTCTAGCATAAAAATCCAAGTAATATGTATAAATATTACTTATCTATGTGTTCTCTATTTTTAAAATTCCTTTGTTTCATATATAAACCATAAATCATCTAAATTTTTGCTTAACATGTAAATCATGTCCAATTTTTCTCCCTCCATTCCTCTCTCCCTTTCTTCTTTTCTTTCTTCCTTGTCTGTCTGCCTGTTATCTGAATATTTTAACAAGTTGTATTAACCATTTACTCGTTTCTCTCTCTATTTGAAGTGCTATCTTTATCATATGTGAATATATTCAGTCTCTCTCATTGATAGGCTCTTGCCACAGTGCCACGTTAACTTTGTATTCTTCCAAGACACTTCCCATTGTTCCTCTCCAATGCCTTTTCTAGTGCTATAGGCCATCTCACAGTGAAGCATACCACCTCTCAGCACTCCCTGTCTCTATTGCTGTTGACATTTGCACTCTCAGTGGGAATATTTAGGGAAAAAAAAGTAGTTAAATATTTTTTGGAGTCAGCATGAATAGGTAGAGCATACAGAGAATGAAAGGTACACTTCCTGTCTGTTCCCATGCTGTGGAACAAGGGTTGGCTATTTGAGTTTACATTCCTCACATTCCCTGGGCCCTGAAGCAAGAACCCAGCAGTTGCGTAAGTCAAAGCCTCGCTTTACCTTCTTTAGAGTTAAAATTAATCTGGTTAAGAGTGCAGAACATGTGTAATTCAGAAATGCATTTTAAATAATTCAACATAATTAGTGATGCACTTAGCTATCGTTCACTAGATATTTGTGATATGATCTTTTGGTATTGTCAGTCCAAATTGTGGCTCTGGGCTTCTTTCCTTTTAAGAATTTTTATGGATATGTTAACTGAAAATTAGAAGAGGTCAAATCAGGTCTAACTAGGCTGCCATGATTATAACGTGAAAATTCCATCACTTGTTTATAATGATAGAAATCAATGAGCTGTTAAGGTTTATCTAAAGCCACTTACCAAATTATACTTTAAGTTTTATTGGAATCTAACTCTTTACTCACTTCTCTCATATATATATCTCATATCATATCATACAGATAACACATTTAAACCTGTAAAACTTTACTTTAGAGTAAACCAGGAGCCACATCTCACCAAAGTTGTTTTTTAAGATAAAAGAGCAAAATATCATAATTTACAAATATGTGGAATACTTTGTACATTTTTGTTTTCTAAACAAACATTTCAATAAGGTCTCCCCCTTAATGTCATTTGCCAAGCCAACAGATCCCAGAGCAGGAATCCTCTCATTTCAAGGGACTAATGTGTGGAACAAGATGGTCACCACTTCATTTGCAATGGTATGCTGAGGAGTGTACCTAACAAGGTGAGTATCAGAATCAAGGCCCTGATTCCCCCTGAATGAATTTTCATTACTAAAAAAAAGAAATGATCATATAGCAAGAAAATAATATACACATCTATTAATAGCTGTGGTCTTTTCCAAAAAGGTTTTGTCAACTATTACTTTAATTTAGAGGTTCCCAATATTGCTCTGTATAAAAAATTCTGAGTGACACTAGGGGAGAATTGGGTGAGAAGGAGGAAATACACAGTGAGAAATATTTGTAACTGTGACTATATGTGAGTTTAACATCAGTTTAGATATTTGAAGCTATATCCAATGCTTTTATAATAAATGTGTGACAACTTTAATATACAATGGCAGATTGAAGTCAGAGATATATTTACAGTGGCAAAAATGTGATACTGAGACTACAGAAACAAACTGACCACGGAAATTTTGCTCTAGGCTGGTGAAGATTCTGACATCTATGGCAGGCATGCTCTCTTAAAAATGGGCAGGTTTTCCCATTTGGTTTTCCCTGTAAAGTCGGACTAGGATTAGTCAAATAGGCAGGCAGAGATAGAGTCTAAGAATTTTACAGAACAGAATTCAGGATATTATGGTTAAATTCGCAAGCAGTTTCATTTTTTTCTGGTCACATGATCAATTTTTCTTTTTTCATCTATAACTTTTATTTTTCCAAAGTCAGATATTCCATAATAAAATTTATAACCAAATGGGGACCCAGAATAGCTTTATTATGATAAATTATGTTAAAACTATTTTATTTTCATTTTTCTCTAACAAGACATTTTATATAACACAAAAAAGTACAGTTTGATTGCTTAAGCTTTATACTGGTGGTGATTTCATTGCACAGCTGCAAATATGGAGGGAAAATTTTTTATCATACTAAAATAAAGAATATCAATGGGATAATAAACCTAAAAATATTTTCAGTTTCACATTTCTAATGCCTGTTGAACATTTCTTCCTAGCGGATCTCTTGGCAACTCAAATTCATCCTAAAATCTCAGTTTTCATCTTACTTTACATATTGCTCAATAAATTTCAAGCTACTTAAGGCAAAATATTATGCCTTATTCATTTTTTAATCCATGATGTTTAGCTCAATGCCTGGAACATAGTAAGGGTTCAATAAATATTTATCGAATTATTAGCTCTCTCAAGCTTTGGAATACTGTATGATCTTTGCCTCCTAAATTCAATCAGTTCCCAAATTATATAGATTCCAAACAAACAATGGCTTTCAAATATGACTTTTTCTCCATTCCACTGCTAGTTTACTAGTTCAGGATTTTATTATTTCTCTCTTATACTAAAACATTAGCTTTCTGTTTTCTCCGTTTTCAATCTCTCTCTTTTCCCATCTTTTCTAGACACTGCTGCCAGATAAAATATTCTAAAAGCACAAAATTTACCACATCACTTCCTTAGGTGGACATGTTTAGTCTTTAGTATCTAAAGAAACCTTTCCAGTATCTAAAGAATAAAGTTCAACCCACTTTGTATTCAAGAACCTATATAATGTACTCTTAATTTCCTTTTCAGTAAGGAACCTAGAGATTGTCTATTATTCTTCCCACTTCTGTATTAATATATGATTCATGTGGTTAGAGGAAGAGAAGAATGAACTTTCCCAAACTTAATTCTGGCCTTGGTATTTTTCTAATACAACTCAGGTTCATTATTAATATAACTCACCTGGTAACAAGTCCTGGCACATTAGTTCCCATCTTCTGAGATAAATATATGAGAAGTCATTCACTTACAAAAAAAGCCAAGTTTTGGTAAGATTGAAAATTTGCACTGTACTATAAGCACCTTTGCTATTGGGACCTTGCAATTCACTGGGAAAACTACCGCAGCTCCAATATCAGTTGAAGGCTCTTTATCCAAGTTGTTCATATCTTGTAGGTTTACATGCCACACAAATTTCTTGAACCATCCTTAACTTGATTTAAAACTCATTGCCTTCATCAAATCCACTCTCTCTTTAGTACCTTCTGCAGATCCTCAAAGACGTCTAAGAGCTCTGCCAAGAACTCTGCCATAGCAATGCAGCACTTCATGGCATCCCACATTTATTGTGGCTATCAATTCACTGCACAAGATGTTTCTCTAGTTCTTCAAATATATCATTTTGTGCTTGAGAAACATGGTGAATCTTTATGGAAACAACAACACTATCACAATTTTTAAAATCTTCTCACACATAGCAAAATAACGCAGACAGTAGATGTAGGTGCCAAGCTATGTCCTTTATACATTTATCCCTTTCAGTATTTTTTATCACTTCTAAATTTTCTTCCAAATGTATAGGCTTTTTTGGTCTCATATACTCATATAGTTTATTTGTAGACTTTTTCACTTTCTTGGAAGACATTTTCACTCAACAATGTGGGGAAAATCCTAGCTAGGAGATAATTTAGTCACAACTGCTCTATTGTATATTGAAATTTATTATAGCATTTTAAAATTCAACTTGAAAATTCTGAGTAAGATTTGTGAGTTATTACAGTAAATATGTTTGTAGTGATCATTCAGAGTGAGCTGAATGAAATTATATTCTATTATGTATATACTCTTTGGTCCAGTTATATTAAACTACCTTTTTTTTTTCACCATTTATTCACTATACTCTTACTATATCCTCCACTTGGAATCTCTCTCCCTGAAGTTCCTTCCCATATGTTTCCGATGTCCAGAATCCACTTGATTTTTATGATCCAGGTCATGTGCCATTTGCTGTGCTGAATTTCTTCGTTTCCTCCCAGTTGTAAGAGAACACTTTCATCTGAATTTTCCTGGCTTCTTCATTCATTCATTCAACAAATATTATTAAGCTCCTATTATGTACAAGGAACTATTCTAGACACTGGGGATTGAACTGTGAAAAAAAATTGACTCAAATACTTTTCCTTATGTTGCTTATATTCTGTCTAGTAAGAGTGATAGACAAGCAGTGGTATGCTGAAGCCAGCTCCCATCAGGTCACAAGAGCTGACTCTGAGCATGTCTTCACAGTTCTGTGTTCAGTGACACCATGTTGATAGCCTGAAATTGGTCATGGTTAGAGTATCTACACTGTGGAATTCAGCAAATGCTACAAATCAAGGCTGTCTTTTCCCCCAGAAAGCCAGTTTATAAGCATACCTAAGTCTGAAAAATTAGATTATATCTCTATCTTTATCTATCTATCTATCTATGATAGTTGATATAGTATAATAGATAGTGATACCTACCTATGAGAAAAATAAAACAGGGGAAGAAGATGAGATGTGGGGTGGCAGGTTTGAATTTTAGATGAGATAGTCAGGGAAGGCTTTGCTGAGTAGGGCAACAGCCTAAGGACATGAGCAAGCTGAGGAGAGCAATCTGGACAGAGGAATTCATAAGTGAGAAGGCTCTGAGATGGTAGCATGTCTGCTGTGTTGGGAAAATGGTGAGAAGACAATAGTTGGAGCAGAAAGGGAGGGCTGGAGGGCTGAAGAAAATGTTAGAGATATAAATAGGGGAGGGGGTTGGTTCGTGTAGGGTCTTGTGGGCCCTAGTAAGATAGAATTTTCTTTTTACTCTGAGTGACTTGCAAAACCATTGCATGATGTTGAGCAGAGATTGACATGCTCTGTCTACTATGTGAAAAACAGAGCACACAGGGCAAAAGCAGAAGCAAGGGGCCCAATAAGGTGGGCATTGCAAGGTTTCAGGTTTCAGGTGAAGGTACATGGTATACCTTTGGCCAAATTTGTAGGAGTGCAGATGGAAGGATGAGTCTGTTTTAAAAATATATTTTAAGGGCATAATTGAATGTGGGGTGGGGGAAAGAAAGTAGGATAAAAGATGATTCCAAAAGTTTTGGGCTGAGCAACTGGAGAAATGAGATGGGAAAGATTTTAAGAACAACACATATGGAAGTCTCAGCAGTATTCGGAGCTCAATTTTGGACATGTTAAGTATGATATGCAAAAGCCTGATTGGAGTGAGTTCAAGAGAGAACTGGAAAGAAAAATTATAGCAGCAAGCACAGTTAATTCTTCTGAGAAATTTTGCTAGAAATGGAGCAGAAGAGTACAGAGGTAGCTTTTGAGGAAAGTGAGTAATAGGGTACTTTTTTAAGATGAAGAAATAAGAACATACTCGTATGCTTATGGAATAATCCAGTGGAAAAGGAAACACTGATGTTATAGAGAGTCAGCCAAGAATTGCTTAAGAGATGTCCTGAGGCAGGTAAGAGGAAATAGGAAATTGAGCAAAAATGGAGGGACTGATCATAGCTAAAAGCCAGGAGAGTTTATTAATAATAAAAGGAGGGCAGGCAAGGTATGTGGGCACTGATGCTCATGGGTGGGTAGATACAATGGTGGGAACTTGAGAGAATGATTTTCTCATTGCTTCTTTTTTATATTATAAATAGAAAATATGGTCTGAGAATAAAGATAAGTGAGAGTATTCAAAGACAGAGGTGAAAGTATGAAATAGCCATCTAGAAGTATGGCTTGGGGATTATAATATACTTATGGACATCAGTGAGGAACCCCTTGATTTAATGGTCATAAATTTGAAGTGAGATCAGTCATTGAGAGTCTGTTTTTCACCAGTCTTGTCCAGCTGTGTGGACGCAGGCAGAAATTAGGTGGGCATGGTAACACTGGGAGGAAATTTCCTGTGTGAATATTACAGAATTTTGTGTTTGTTAATTAGAGCAGCAATCACGTCCAGAGGGGTTTTTCAAGAGGAGGTGTGGTGCATTTAGAGATGGATATGGTAAGTAGAGTCTTCCTAAAATAGAGACCTATGTGAATGTTCTGATCATGAGAAAAAATAATTATTATAGGAGATTTTTACAATACCTATTTTATCCCTGAAGTGTTCTAAGCAGTTACTTTCTCCTTGTGCTTTTGGATTTGCACATTTTTTCTCTTTGTCTGACTTTATCTCAGTTCATTATTTTTTGTTTAAATTTCATAAAACCAGAGAGTGATTTAATACAGTGTAATGTATTCCAGTGGTGCTAAGATTCAGAGATAGTATTTTGTTCTTATAGCTCCCTTCCATATCCCATTGAGATGGGCTTAGCTCAAAATAATGTTTGCACAAGCAAAGGATTGTGACTTCAGGTCTCATTCACTATCACTCAAAAAAATTCCATATTCCATTTAAAGGGCTAACATGTATTAAAATACAAAATAGGGATTCATTTTAATCTCAAGTAGTTTTGATTACTTACTATATTGTATTATTTAAAATTCAGAAGTATCACTTCAAATTAACACAATTAACAAGGGCGTTTAACTGGGCAATATTCTCAGACAGATTTCCACAATCAACATTTCAGACTAACCAATGATCCAATTATTCTTTCTTTATCCCACATGGGTGCATCAAAAACAGTATGCTCTCAGAAATCAATTTACAGCTATCTATTTTTTAATTAGAACAATTCCATTTAACAAGTGATGGGCTTTCATTTGTGCAACGATTGCTATCATTACTCAGAAGGACTCTGCATGAGTCCTGTGGTCTCAATGTTTGTTTCCCCATATAATTCACGTGCTAAAACCTAGCCCTCAAGGTGATGATATTAAGAGGTGGGGCTTTTGGAAGATGATTAGGTTATGAAGGCTCTGCCCTCAGGAATGAGATTAGTGACCTTATAAAAAAGAGGCCTGAGAGAGCTTGTTCATCCCTTCCACAATGTGAGGACACAGCAGTAAGGTGCCATCTATGAGGCAGAGTGAGCCCTCACCAGATACCAAATCTGCTGGCACTTGGTTAGATTTCCCAGCCCCCAGAACTATAAACAATACATTTCTGTTATTGATTACCTAGTCTAAGATATTTTGTAATAAAAGCCTGAACAAACTAAAACACTCTCAGGGCTTGAATCATCAAGAAAAGTTTCAAAGAGGTTGAAAAAGTTCCACTTTGCTTTCCCTATTTATTTATTCAACATTTATTTGGAACCTAGTACGTTCAAATATCTGTGGTATGGGACATAAAAATTAGACTGATCTCAGAATACATTAAAGTTTGGTGGGAGAGAAATGCACTCCCAGAAACAACCCAAGGGAGTAAACCAAGGGAGACAAAGGGGAGTGAAATGCTGAGTGTGGATGAGGTTCAGAACTGGAATGTTGGTGTTGAGTGAGGGGGGTTGTTTGTTTAAAATTCTGTCACATAGCACAATTAAGTTAGGACTTATTCCAAGTTCACTGGAAAGTCTCCCTATGTCTAGTCTCAATGTTATATATTTAGGTTCAACTATTCACTAGATTATCTTGGACCACTGTAATTTAATTTCAACAACCCTAAATAGAAATAACCATAAAAGAAAAGCTGTAATAAAGTCTAGGGTGACTCACCTAAGTCTGCATGCCTTTTAGTTGACAAATATAACTGGAATATTCTCAATAAATTAGTATCCCTGGAAATTGGAGTTGTTTCTAAGTAATACTTATACAAACATTATCCTCTACATTGATCCCCTTGCTCTTGGCTTTTCCTTATATCAGTCTAGTAACTGATACAAAAGTGATTGTCATTAAATACAAATCCGATTCTATCACATCTAACTCAAAATTCTGCACAACTTCCTTAGAAAAGTTCCAAGCTTGTTAGGATAGCATCAGAAGACTTTTATAACCATTCAAGACTTCTTTCTCATGTAGTTCTTGAGTCCTTAATGCCCTCTTCCATCTCTAGCCTTTTGCATATGGCACCACCATTCCACAATACGTTTGCCCAATCTTACTCCACCACCATTACTACCATAATACTACTACCACTACTACTACTACACAAACACATACTCTATCAGGATAATTTCTCATTTCGCTAACAACTTAACATCTCTCAGAAACTTTTTCTGACCTCCCAGGTTGGTTTGGACTCCATACACCAAATGTGTTTTCATTGTGCTCTGTTCATCCAGTTTTTCACTATATAATATTTTAAATCCATTTTATGCATCTCTTTTCCTTACTAGATTTCAATTTAGTGATTATTGTGATCAAGTAGTGCATCTCGTTTATTTTTGCATTCTCAGTGTTTATCACAGTACCTGGAACAAAATAGGCACTTAATACTGATTGAATTACAGAATACTCATTCATATTACATTTCAGATGCTATATAATGACAAATGCTTTAAAATGAATCGGAGTCATATAGTCCTTCAAGAAGCCTATTGTCCATTACGATAAATAAAACTTGTACATGAATATTACTAACACAAGGCAGAAAGAAGTGTAACAAGGGGAGAACACTAATATACTATTAGCAGTGGGCAAGATAGTGCCCATATATTAATACTTGGAGAAAGACTGCCCCTAGGAGCATAGAGGGCTTTTTCAGCAGAAGTCAAGAGGCAGCTGAGGTGCTTAAAGTAGAATCACCTCTTTGCAGACCTCTGTTTCTGGGTATCTAGAAAATGCCTGCATAGGAGGAGTAAGATTCCTCTTCTGAAGCCATGATTTTTCCATCAACAGAAGTCATATGTGAATGTCAGAATCCTATATATCCCTCTAAATGCCACAATCCTTCCTTTACCTCAATACACACAGACTTTCCAAAACTGTCATCCTTAGACCATCAGAATTATCTCTAATGGGATAATTTCCCATTGTCTTTAATGGGATAACTATCTTTCTTAGACCGTCAGAATTATCTCTAATATTTTATGTTCCTCCTCATTTTAAACCCCACAAAAAGCCAGGACACCTATTATTCCTCATTCCTCAGGCTCTAATTCCCATTTAGCTCTGTACTTTACTCTTTCTGACTTCATGTCCTATCCTCCCCAACTCCTTAAAATCTTCCATTGGGCCCTCTATAACTCATGCAAGTCAACAGCAAAAGCCCCTCTTTTGAACATTTTTATCTGAATGTTTCCTTCACCTTCCTGATGTAAGAAAAATGATACTTTCCAGTGTTTCTTTTCCCTGAGTTCAATTGAAAGGATTTGATGAGCACCACACCCTCATTTATATCATGACAGCTATCTTGCTGACAGAAAGCTAAACCTGAAGCTAAGATTGCATACTCTATTTTCTTAAATAGTAGTACACAGTTTAATGTAACAATTTCTGTATTACTCAGGACAGGTTAGAATACACGGCAGTTACAAGCAACCCCCAAATATCAGAGGCTTTATATAGCAAAGGTTTATTTCTCTCGCATTCTACATATCTGCTGAGAGTCAGCTGAAGGCTCTGCTCTATATTATCCTTACTCCAGAATGTAGGATAATGGAGAATCGATATCTGAAATGTTACTAATTGCTAAGGAAGTCAAAAGAGAACATGGTGGATCACATGCTGGCACTTAAAATCTTTATCCTTGGTAGTGAAGATAATTCCAGAAGTCATAAGGCCACATTTAACTTCACAGGGGTGGGTAAATAAAATTCTACCATGTCCCAGAAAGAAGGTAACCAGGAATAACCCTGAAAAGCACCACTAATAACGATAGCCTTTAAATCAGACCACATAACACCATGGTAAACAAGATGAAGGTTAACTGTACTCTGTGTTCAATCTCAACTTCTACCTTGGATTCCTTTTGGAAAATATTATGATGACGAATTCTATTCCCCAAATCCTTTATAAAACCCAATCATAAATAAAAAGAAAGAAAATCAGTTGACCCTACTGGTCTACGAAGCATTCAAGTTTGCCACCCAAGAACATGGTTTTATGTGTAAGAATGATATTTAACCATTAGCAAAGCCTAAAAATCTATTTCTTTGAAAGAAAAGAAATTAAAAAGAAAGGATTTTTCCAGTTTATATTTTTAAAGAATTTTCACTTGGTACTCTTTTCTATCCCCTGAAGAGATTTTATTATTTTTATGGTTATATTTGGTATGTAATATGTACTTTCCTATGTTTTAATTTTCATATTTGGGTAAAAATCTCAAAGTATTTATATACTAACTTTATTTCTACATAAATAAAACCCAGAATATCTTTTTGGAATATTTACTAAGCACTCTCTTTCTGTGTTAATGCATTTTGTTTTTGAAATTACTAATTTTTTTCTAATTATACATGATTGTTAAAAAAATCACCTTTTTCTTGAATGAAAACTTTTCAAAAATGGCAGGATAAAAACATAAATATGCATTAAATTAGTGACTGCATTTTGATCTAAATATAAGAAAATATAGTGAATTTTAAAACATGAATACAAATTATTTCCTTTAATTTTGATTCAATTTTTTTTCTTTCCAAAAACAAATTAGAGAAAATATGTGCTTTAAGTCTGTTTTTAAAGATTTCTTACATAGTCATTGTTCATGTAATGTCTCTGGCAGAGCAGAAATTTACTAAGAGATCGCCAAGGCATTTCATCAAAGATGAGAATATTATTCAACACAATGAATACTATTCATCACACATATCACACACAGTGACACATCAAGTACATATTGACTCTTAACTAATATTTTTTGGGTTTATTGACTTATATTAGTCTGGTTGGGCTGCCATAACAAAACATCATAGACTCTGTGACTTAAAAAAGAGAAAGTTATTTTCTTACAGTTCTGGAGACTGCAAAATCTAAAATTAAGGTTTCAGTTTCTGGTGAGGCTCTGTCCTGGTTTGCAGACAGCCAACTTGCCCATGTATCTTCACTGGCCCTTCCTTTGTGCCTGCTCACAGAATAAGAGTGAGAGAGAGAGGGAGAGTGTGAGAGAGATTTTCCTTCTCTTCTTCTTCTTTTTTTTTTTTTTCTGTAGAGATGGGGGTCTCACTATGTTGCCCAGGCTGATCTCAAACTCCTGGCCTCAAGTGATTCTCCTGCCTTAGCCTCCCAAAGTGCTGCAATTACAGGTGGGAGCCACCATGCCTGGCCTCTTCCCCTTCTTATAAGTCCACTGATCTCATCATGAGTGCCCCATCCTCATGACCTAATCTCACCAAAATTTTCTCCTAACAGCCCTATCTCCAAATACCATCGATTGAGGGTTAGGGCATATGAATTATGGGGGAGATGCAAAAATTCAGTCCATATTATAGCCCCAAAATTTTAATAAAAAGAGAGAAATGAATTGTTCAATTACATCTTTGTTTATTCACTTTATAAAAACATTGATTCATTCTACAACTATATCCCTCTCATACATTCTATAATTGATGATGAGGGAGTTGGCAGAATACTAAATGCAGATAAGTACATTGTACAGTATATTAGAAGGTACATGTAGTTATAGAGATAAATAAATCAAGGAGAGGGAGTCAGAGGGCCATGTTGAATGGGGGGACCTCAATCCGTTATGCTATTGACCCATCTCACCAAATGTTATATTATTTCCACTCACAACAGGCATTGTATCTAAATTTAAGCCATTATGAAGTTTTCATTTTTGGTTTGTCTTAGTTCACAGCAAAGTCTTACTAAAATAAAGGGGAACTATATCATAAAAGAAAATAAAGAGAATAGCATGAATTTTAGAGTAGTCAACAAAAATTATTTATGACACATTTACATAGTAAACTGTTGGTGTCGTTTTAGTTGTTAAATGATATGCTCAGGCTTGCAAACTTTTATTTAGCAAAATGCTAATTAATAATGTCAGGTAGGTCTTAGAGGAAGATTATAAGAAACTTTAACTTGAATCATAAAATTCCTACTATTGTAACTGAGGCTTGGACTTTGCTAAATTATAAGTGGGGGACACCTTATCTTTGAAAACAGAATTTAAGCACTTTGTAGATACTAACTATTTGTTCCATATTTTCCTTTTACATCTGTAGTCAGCTCCTTTCTTACTTCCCTTCTTGATAATTCAATTATGAGTAGAGTTTACAAATAGACTTGAGGTACCACCATATTCCACAGATTACAGATGAATTTCAAATTTGGTCTTTGGGAAAATACATCAAGAAGAGAACTGTTCCAAAATTATTTGAATAAGAACTCTACCATACAAGAAATGCATCTTTCTTCCCCTTTCTTTTCTAATCTCCTACTACATACAGCCTCTCTCACATTCTTTCCCTTTTTTACTTTCTCTTTTCCCATTCAAAAAAAAAAAAAAAATTGAGCTTGTGCCAGCTGACTTCATCAGCAACCATTTTTACAATTTCATTTTTTTATGGTAAAGTTTTCTTGTAAGCTTCAGAAATGACAACTATTGAATTATAGTCCCTTAATTCAATCCACCCTTTGCTCTTTCCTTAAAATGTATCTTTGTTGATGAGTCACATTCTCTTATTCCTTTCAACCCATTAATCATTACATCATTTCTATTATATAATTATGTGTGCTTTCTTCATTTAGTTACTGGAAGAGGCATCATATAAAGTTAGTGAATTTCTCTTGGAAATGATAAGTTGGATTATGTCCATTTTTAATATAATTTCTTGGATATTTTCTCTTATTATGCTATTACATTCAAAGAGAATGTATCAACTATTTTAACCCATCACCCAAATAACTATAACCTTGACAACTTTTATTTACACAGAATCTCTTAGCTAAGCATTCACAAGGACTTCAGAATTAGATTTTAAACACAATATATAGAGAAGATAATAAAGATAAAATAATTACATTAAATATATTTTGTTGGGCTGGATTAATCTTTTAAAACAACATATCAAATTTTATGGTAAAGATAAAATAATTTTTTAAATTGGTGCCCAAGGAAGCTGGATAATAAACATTGACATAAGCTGTTGTTCAAAAAAAATATATAGTGTGTTTTCAGCTTCAGTTCAGATTAACATAATAAAGTAGATAATATAAAAAAATTGTTTTGATTTCTTCCAAAGAGATTGTGTTCTTGATTATGTTTGTAACTAATGTGTTTCTTTGTTCCTGTATCTTTTCCCTGTATCTTTTAAAAATATCCTTTAATTAGATTTATTTTGTAAATTAATTCTTAGGTAATAGAAAATCAATTAAAGCAGAAATACATTGTATTTGTTTTATTGTGACATTGTTTTTACTTATTGTAAATGCAAACATGGGCATTCAATGAACTTGGCAATGAAAGTTCTGACGGTACTGGAAACACTAAGGTAAAATGTGGCAATCTGATAAATTACCTTGTCTTACTTATTGATAAATATCTGGATATTGTGCCTGGCATTTTGGATGATAGGATTAAAACTGGATAAAGCTTAAGAAAAAAATCTTTAGTTATTTAATGTTTGCATTGTGGTAGACTGGTTTGGAACATAGGATTGGGAATCAAAATTTTCCTTCGTTAAAATTATGGTTCTACCATTAAAATGTAAGGGGACTTGAGCAATGTATTTAACCTGTTAGTAACTTCGGTATCCTTATGTGTAAAATGATAATAATAATATATATCCATATATTAGATAAATAAATAAAATGAGAATATAGCATATTGTAGATATTGTAGGGCCAGATAGAAGCATAGTATGTAGGCAAGTTGTAAAACAAAGAAGCTGGAAAAGTATGCTAGATGTAGATAATAAAAGACATTGGTTGCCAAAGCAGAAATGTGGATTTTATCTGACATTGACATTGATTCACATTGATATATGTTAATAATAGGAGTATTGTGATCATTTTGATTATTAGGAAATGTCCTTTAACAATTGATGCCAGTGGTATAGAGGAGCAACAATAGAAACTTGCAATTCATGGAAGAAAATGGAGGAAAATACGGAATTATAATAGAAAATACACAATATAGGGAGTGGTTTGGGGTAGAGGTGGAAAGCACAGCCTTTGTAATAAGATCTGCTGGGTCGTTTTCCAGCTGGGACACTTACTACTCGGTGATTTAGTTAGCGTCTCTCATTTATTTATTGATTGATTTTTAATTTATTTTTCTTTTTTATTGTATTTTTTTAATTTCAGAATATTACAGGAGCACAAATGTTTTGGTTACATGGATTGCTTTTGTATGGCTTGTGTCAAAGTTATAAGTATGCCCGTCACCCAGATAGTGTTCATTGTACCCATTAGGTGTGATTTCACCCATCCCCTCCTCCCACCTCCCTCCTGCATGATTTCTGTTGAGTTTAACTTCCATCTGTGCACATGAGTGTTGATCAGTTACTGTCTCTCTTTTAAATCTCATTTTTCTCATGTGTATAATGTAGATATTAACAACACTTTCTTCACATGATTGTGGTAAGGATGAAATGAAATAATACATTTATGATGCTTAGCACAATGTCTAGCATTTAAAATTGTACATTAAACTGTTAATTATTTTTATTATTAGATAGAATTGATAGCATTATACCTTCTGGAGTGAGATGAAAGAGGAAGGAACACAGGAAAACTGATGTTTATAGCATCAATAATGGTGTTGAGGATGACATAATACATAGCAACTATTTATCTTTGTTTACCAGTCATTCCCATGCTTCTTGAAAACCTACTATTATGTGACACTATAAACAATAACAGAAATAATTATTCCATATATGTTCACTAGCATACGGGCACTAGGAACTACGCTATGACTATATATAGGGTACGGTGGATACAAAACTGAGTAGACATTGCCTCTATTCTGCAGAAGCTGATGCTCAATAAGCAGAGAGGTGCTGTGTTTGTCACAACTGCAATATGTGTAGACACTTGTTTTTTATGCTATTAAAGTAGTCATATTCTAGAGTTAAATTGGAACAGTGAAATTCTGTTGTATAATAAGTATATCTATTTGACTAGGACTGGGGATTTTGTTTTCAATCAGAAAATGAAAATGCTACTTTCTTCCATGGGAATTGACCATTAGCATAAATCTAAAAAAGTAAACACTTTTTAATGGACTATTAGTTTTTATTTCCTTTCATAAACACTAACCAAAAAAATTCTGGAGCAATGAACTCAATATAGATGCAATAATCCCACTGAAATCCTGGAGAGGATTTCAGAAGGAAGAGAGATTGACATTCCTGCTGCAAGCTCACTAACCAGGAGAACTGTTTCACAATAAATGATCTCACAAGAATTTCATAATGATGAACACATGCTTGGCCTTTTAAAATCCTACAGGTCTTTTAATGTTTAACAATAAAGAGAGACAAAAATCACAGGAGAAAACAAAAATATAGAGAATCCCCTTCCTCTGATGGCAGAAAGAAAAAAATGGGAAGAGTGTCCATCCTCTGAAAACATATAAAGAATAACGTTTTTTTGTATATTTCTAATTTTTTTCCATACGGTAAATATTGCAAGTTATATTTTAAAGATACATTCATGTCTTAAAATCTTTAGAAATATTTTGCTCAGTTATACTCTACCAGCAGTTTCTCCTCCCACACTCTCAAAAACCCTGGGTTATCATTCTTTCAGTGTTTGCACATTATGAGAAACATTCTGGGGTCGGGGGCTGTACCCCTGCTGTGGGTTGGTAATAGTATGGAAGGGAAGGAGGTTTGTGAAGCACAGCTCTCTACAGGGCGGAGGCGGTGCCAGGGGCATGGGCAGCACCTGAGGGCCTGACTCTGGCGCCCAGAGGGTAGAGTAGCTCCTTGCTGGGATGGCTCTGGGGAGTGAGGCCTGAGCAGGCCCAGTGTGGCCACAGAGCCGGAGGCTGCGGTGTGGGCAGTTGCTGAGTGTAACGGAAAATACATTTGTGTGGGAAATAAGGTTCTTAGGCCAAACTAAGATGACTGTCCCCCCACACCGCCCAGCCCCTTCTCCTTGGTCTTTCCCGCCCCCAGCCCCTCCTCCCTCCTCCTCCCCTCCCCCTCCGCCCCACGCTGCTAGCCAGCCTGTGGGGGGAGCCACGAGTCAGCACATTTATGTAACCAAGGTGTTCTCTCCTGTGTGAACCCATGTGGTCACGCTTCCCCGTGGCATGCTTCCACTATTGTTCAGAGCCATATGTAAGAGCTCGCCATGTTTTCGGCCAAGCTTTTCGCCACTGCTGTATCCCCGCTGGACGATAAAGAGCGTGTCTCACCCGCCTGCTGCCACTCGCCTTTTTTTCCATTTTTGAGGCGTGCGCCGGAGCACGCGCTAGCCCCAGAGCTCCCGCCTCACACCCAGCACCTGCCCCTGCTGGCTGGGGCCCGCGGGCGGTTGGCAGAGGTGGTGGCTTCTTCCTCACAGCGGCCCAACAGCAGCTGCTCCTTGAGGGACAGGGCTGTGCAGCCAGGTCTCCCTGTCACATTCCCTCCCTGGTGGGAACAACTGTCGGTTACCTCAGTGGAAAGAGGTGCTGGTGTCCTCTGCGAAGCTGGAGACCATGGTTGATTCCTGCCATGGGGCCGATACCGAAAAGCCTCGCCTTTCTTCTAGGCTCCTGGCCGTCTCCTGGTATCTCAGGTAAGCAGTCTCACCAGCAATCCTTTCTGTGAATAGTCTCCGTTTTTTTTTCTTTTTCTCTTTTTGCTCCCCTGTGTCGCCGTAGATTCTTTAATGGGCCCTTGAGCCTGCTCTGGGCTAGTTTGGTTTGTGAATAGCTTTCTATTTGTTTTTTTGTGAGAGGATAAAGGCTGGGATCTCCTACTCCGCCATCTTGGTGACGCCACCCTCCTGCCTTGTGTTTCTGAAACACAGTCGTGCGTAGCTTCACCAAGGGGATATGTTCTGGGAAATGCGTACTTAGGTGATTTCGTCATTCTGCGAACATCACGGTGTGCTTTCACAACCTGGATGGGATAGCCTGCTACACACTTAGGTTATATGGTGAAAAACCTACGCCGCGTGTTAGTGTGCTGAATACACCAGGCAAACGTAACACAATGGTGTTTGTGTTCCTAAACATGTCTAAGCTTGGAAAAGGTACAGTGAAAATACGGCATAAAAGATGAAAAATGGTTACACCTGTAGGACATTTACCATGAAAGGAGTGAATGTAAAGGCCCAGGATGTTATTGTGCACTACTGTAGACTTTATAAACACTGTACACTTAGGCTACACTAAATTTAAACTTTTTTTCTTTCTTTAATAATAAATTAAACTTAGCTTACTGTGACTTTGTTACTTTATAAACGTCTTCATTTTTTTTTAACTTTTTGGCTCTTTTTTAATAACTTAGCTTAAACCACAAACACATTGTACAGCTGTACAAAAAATATTTTCTTTATGTTCTATTAGCATTTTTCTATTTAAAATTTTTTATTTTTTAACTTTTTTTTGTTAAACACTAAGACACAAACACCTGCGTTAGCCTAGGCCTACACAGGGTCAGAATCATCAATATCACTGCCTTCCGCCTCCACGTCTTGTCCCACTGGAAGGTCTTCAGGGGCAATAACATGCATGGAGCTGTCATCTCCTAAGATAACAGTGCCGTCTTCTGGAATAGTTCCTGAAGGACCTGCCTGAGGCTGTTTAACAGTAATTATCTTTTTATAAGTAGAAGGAGTACACTCTAATAATATAAGTATAGTAAATACATAAACTGGTAACATAGTCATTTATTATCATTATCAAAAAATATGTACGTAATTGTATGTGCTATACTTTTATACTGCTGGCAGCTCAGTAGTTTTGTGTACACCAGCATCACCATAAATACATGAGTAATGTGTTGTGCTACAACCTTCGAATGGCTGTGACATTAGGCAATAGGAATTTTTCAGCTCCATTGTAATCTTACTGGGACTACTGTCATGTGTACGTGGTCCATCATTGTTATGTGAAGCATGACTGCATTAGGCTATTTTAATGATGCTTTTTTATGTGTTCTAGCACTCTGATATGGTAACTGAAGATCTGGCATTCTTTTACTGCTCTCCTACTTATGCTCCTTCCAGTTGTCCATTATAATTACATTATAATTATTGGTTAAAGCAACAATTTTATATTGCTATAAGACTGTAAATATTATTTCCTGTTAAAACGAATAGTGTACAATAATTGTATTCCCTTTTTCATGGAACTTTTTTCTGGCGATAATAATTTCTCAAGCTTTTCCTTCTCTTAGTTTTCTATGTAGTAGTATCACTCTTTCCCCTCATATGTGTCAATGACTGGAAAATGCTCAAGCACAGCAGTCTTTGTCCCTCCCTCCCTTCGTCCCTTTTCCCTCCTTCCTTTTTTTCTCCTCCTCCTTCTCCCTTCTCCTTCTTCTTCCTCTTTGTTTTATTTCTTGGAGGATTTCTTTCTTCTGACTCAGGGGATTTGTTGCTCTTCACAACTAGAAGACATATTTTTCCCTCTGACCTCTCCGTGTTTAAGTTAACGAAAGCACATCTTCTAGTAGTTTTCTAAGAAAAGTCAGCATGGTAAATAAATTGTTTTACCTTGAATATCTGAAAATCACTTTTTTTCTGCTCTCACAGTTGATTAGAAATTTGGAAATCATCTTCCTTCCACATTTCAAAAGCTTTAGCTTTCTGGTCCTTGGCTCCAACAAATTGCTACTGGAAAGTATAAACCTCACTCCTGCCTGAATAGTCTAGGTTATGTGCCTCTCAGGATTTCTATATTTCAAATTTCCTCACTTTTAATCAGAATCTCACATCTGCTTGAAAATAGTTCTATTTTCCCCTTCAGCTAACTTATTTACCAATCTTCCAACTATTTTCTGTTTGAAAAATTTATTGAAATATGTCTACTGTAATGAGGAACCTGACTCCATTGTTTGATGTTTGCTGATAGCTTTCAAGCCTTGTCCCTTCTTTTTTCCCTTGTGTCCACACATGGGCAAGCTGATAAGAAGGCCTGGGTGCTCCCTCCTTAGGTGCTATCCGGAGGTTCAAACCACGTAAATCCCTGCCCATGTATGAGGGAACTCTCAACGTGGTCTCCCACCCAACCACAATAAAAACCTAGGACAGTCTTCTTTCCTCATCCTCTCAAGCCATTTCAGACCAGCTTGAGACACTTGCCGTATTCTCCCCAGAGACCTCAGTTATATAAGCAATAAACCTTTTATGCCCTCTTGGTGTTAGTACGTGGTATCATCAGTCGCAATATCTGAACCAAACCTGGGTGGGTTCCCTCCCACATTTGCGGTGACCATAACATTCGTTAATACTATTGTCTTCTGTCTCATTCTCTTTATCTTTGTAAGTTATTAACTTCTTAATTCTTTGTTGCATTTCCGTGGGGTGTGTGGAGAGAAGGTGAACAAAGGCTACAGTCAGTTTATCATATTCACCCAGAAATCCAACCATCATTTCCTTTAACAGCCCAAACTCTAATCCTTATAGTCACATTTGACTCCTACTTCTCCTTTTTACCCATATCCAAGCTTTGTTGATTTTTTTCTTTTATATTGTCTCTCTAGGGTTAACTTACTTCAGCATTGACACTTTAAATATCTCAATTTGTTTGTTTTATAACACAATTTAAAAATGAATTTATTTCTCCTTCAGCTTCTGCTGAGCTCCAAAGGCTAGGAACAAAACAATAGGTGGCATCTTCTCTATTCTTGAGTCTTTAGAACAGTTATGCAGGAATTTTTAGTGGGGGTGGTTCAAAAACCGGTTTCCTCATATAAGAGTGTGTAAAAAGGCTGATTTTGAAGAGGTTGTCTGATATTTAAAAATAAACTCCGTCCAACTGGGCGTCATGCAGCGGCCTTGAGACTTTGACAGAAGGAGGCCTGAAGAGTACTGTGGGTGCCGAGCTGAGGGGGGCAGGTAGGCAGCTGGCGGGTGTCATGGCTTTGCTCTCAGTTAGGTAGTTTCAGTTAGTTCTCAGTGGGAGGGTCTCTAAGAAACTGTGAAAGTACGACACAATAAAAGCGTTCTGCTTTTGAACACCCGCCAGACTATACCGGCATCAGAATATAACTGTACTAGTAAGTAAAACCATCTCTACCCCTTACGTCTCTTCCAGCTGGCCAGTTTTGTTACTCACCAGCATTTTGTGGGACCTTTTAAAATGGATCCCATGCTGGCTCCCTCACATGGGGCCCACACTCAATCTGTGGGAAACACACACCTCTGAGGAGCCTGCAGTGGGGTTGCAGCTTGATTTGGCAGCGGTCTCCTCTGTGAACCCAACTGCCCAGCAGATAATCCACTCAGAGCCTTTTATTCTCACTCTCCTCCAGTGTTGAGTCAAAAACTAGCCTCTTGGCCCATCAAGCTTCCTGAGACGTGTATCAAACTGTCAGAATGATGCCCTAAAGCCCTTCTCACTCAGCATAGGGTTTGGGGGAAGAGTTCCCTCTCCATGATTGAGGAGAGAAAATGTTTAAGCAATCCAAATTATTTCTCAAAATAACTCCCTCGCTTGATACTTAAAATGCCTTTCTGCTGAGGTAACCTGGCCTCTGATAGGAAGCCTGTCTTTATAGAACACATTTTTAAATGATCTTCAGGCCATTTCTTTGACCTCAAACATTTTACACTATTGAGAGACGTGTTAGGCTAATGATCACAAAAATAGTTTTGAGACACCACTTCGGCAATTTTTGCATAACGGTCTGCTATCTCATTTGGAAACATGGAGGTACTTGCTACATATTATATCCTCAGCCTTTAGGACTTCATTAGAACTAAATCAGAAACAATCTAAATTTATCGTTGTGTTACATTGGTTTATCGATTTGTCTATGTCTACCTTACAGCTTAGAAACAACTTCATATAAGTTAAAAGCAGATGAGAAAGGGGGGAAAATCCCAGTATAGATAGAAAACTTGTGCAGCAAATGAGGCTAATAACAAAATGTACTCCATAAAAACCTATATGTTCAGCATGGATGAGCCAAACATAGCTGAGACTTGTTACAATCCAGATCATAGAATTTATTTATATCTTTAATTCTCTGTCTTCGTTAAGTAGATTGCAGATTTTTTGTTGTTGTTGATGCTTTGTATTTTTGTTTTCCACTGACATCACTCCAGCACCTAAAAGTTTGCCTGATACATGGCATATGTTAAAAAGCTATTTGTTGAATAAAACAGTAAGTAAATAAATGTGTTTTTAAGAATTTTGTTTTTGTTTTCTCAGTTGAAGCACAAATATATTATTGAGTATATGTGTTGCAAATATGTTCTCCCTGTCTACTTTTCATTTTTTAATATTGTTTGTGGATCTTTGTTGTCATAGAAAAATTTTTCTTCTAATTGAACTGTATTGTGGTAAAATTTACACAAAATATAATTCACCAATTTTAAGTGTACAATTTGATGGATTTTTGACAATTGTGTGTAATTGTGTAGCCACCACCACAATTGTGATTTAGAATATTTCTATTACCCCTAAAAAAGTGCTCTTGTCTTCTTTGTAGTGATTCTCCTAAGCCCTGGTCCCCTGCCTGAATTTGGTTCTCATAGTTTTAAATGACTTTAATCATAGAACACGGTACTACTAAGAGATTCTCTAAGGAATCTCCTGTATTGCAAACATACTTTTTCTTATCTCCATTGCATAGTAGCAGCCTAATTTCCCCCTGAGTAATCAAGATCAATGATATTATAATAGCTAGTGCAGTAACTCTTTTCTTTGCCTATTGATTCCAAGGCATGAGGAAACCACAGTGGCTGGGTGCCAGTCTTAATTTCCAGTTCAATGGAATCATTGTAGTATCTCTTGGTGGAAGTATTTCTCCTTTTGAAATTAACACCTCTAGATCAGTGAAGCCTAAGGTCATGGGGATAGGAAGCAATAATTCTGCTAGTGAATCATTGGGGGTAATAGTATGTGGTGCCACTGCCATTTCCACCCAAGATCCATGAATCTTGGCTATGGTAAGAACAGCACCATATATTGAATGATAATTTAGAGCACATACAAATACCCAGGAGGACATTTTCCCAACCCCTCATTGATATGGCTTGGTGAATTCTATACTCGTGGTTCTTTTTTTGCTATGAAGTGAGTTTCTTGATCAGAAGTAGTGTTGTATGGAATACCATGATGGTAGATAAGGCAGTCTGTAAGTCCACATATGGTAGTTTGGCAGAAGCATTGCATGTAGGGAGAGCATGACCTTATTTAAAATAAGTATCTATTCTAGTAAGAACAAAGCACTACCCCTTCCATGATGGAAGCTGTTCAGTGTAATCAGCCTGCCACCCGGTAGCTGGTTGATCAGTCCATATCAGGGCACTCAGATTGGGCTCTGATGCTGGAATATTGGGCACTTAGTAGTGGCTATAGCAGGCTTGCCTTTGTAAGTGGAAGTCCGTGTTGCTTAACTCATGGATAACCTGTACTGCTACCAACAGGGCCAATTTGTTCATGAGTTTGTTGGAAAATGACAGAAGTGTCTGGGAATGAGATCACCCTCTATTCTCATATCTCTTCCCCAGATCTCTTTGTCACCAGTTTTCTAATCATGTTTTTTCCAGGTCCCTTACCATACAGCCAAACCATTGGTCACAGCTCGCGAGTCATTGTAGACTATTATATTTGAGTATTTCTCCTTCCAGGAGAAATGAACAATTAGGTGAACTGCCCAAAGTTCAGCCTACTACATTAATTTCCCTTCATCACTGTTTTTTTTGGCATGTCCCAGAAAAGGAAGATAGTGCTGCAGCTGTCTGCTTTCAAGTCATGTCTGCATATTGTGCATGACTATCTGATCACCAGACCTGAGTTTCTTCTTTCTTAGTCAACTAGTTATAGGAAACACCCCATGAGGAATTTTCTCTTTTGGGCAAAATTTCATTAGTGTACATAGACAATAGACAATTTCTTATCACACAGAAAAGGTTTTGTTTGTACTTAACTATATAGTAGGTTTTTTTTTTTCTTTTAGATAGAGTCTCACTCTGTCTCCCTAGGTAGAGTGCTGTGGCGTCATCATAGCTCGCTGTGATCTCAAACTGGGCTCGAGTGATCCTCCTGCCTTAGCAGTCTGAGTAGCTGGGACTACAGGCAGACGCCACCACACCCAGATAATTTTTCTGTTTTTTTTTTTTTTGGAGAGACCGTTTCTTGCTCTTGCTCAAGCTGATCTCGAATTCCTGAGCTCAAGAGGTCCCCCTGCCTCAACCTCCCAGAGTGCTAGGATTATAGGTGTGAGCCACTAGGTTTTTAATTTCAAGTGCATTTCTAGGCAAACTTAATTATATCACTGATAAATAATAAAGTTTAGTGCTAAATAAGTTTAACTAGGACAGAGTTTCTCAAAAGCAGCACTTTTCGTATTTTGTGCCAGATAACTTTTTGTTGTTGGAGAATATATTGTGCATTACAGGATGTTTAGCATGATCTCTGGTTTATACCTACTAGGTGACTATAACATTCCTCCCAGTTGTGGCAATGAAAAATGTGTGGGCAGAATATCCCCTGGGGGCAGAATCATCCCAATTTAGAACCACAGAACTAGGACTATATGCTACCTTATTATTATGTGTAGTATGGAATATAAGATATATATTTCTTAATGACATAAATGTGTAACTGAAAAGTTAAAAGGCAAAAGCAAAAACCTAGGTTTTGCAATGCCTCTTTGTTTTGTAAAAGGCACAATTTATCTTTCTTCTTATATTTAGAGATTTAAGCAAGTTCTTCTGGTATGACAGAAAAACACAACCTGTAATCATATACTTAAAATTCTATTATGAAACTAGAATTTGGTAGAATAAGCTGTATCTTTTAGTACTTACCATGTTATCATTAATTTATCTATCTTTTGACTCAGAGATTTAGAGGATGAAATGATAATATAAATCATATACCACACTGAGATTACTTTATTTGCTTATTCATGTCCATTGGTGTGAGAACTTCTTGATGGCTCCCTAAAATTACACCTTACTTATCTTTTCTTAAGGTAACATCTGCCCTTTTTTTAACCAATATTAAATGTTCACCAAATGAACCTGAATGAATCAATCAAGAAATCGAGAGAATAAATAACTTTTAATATACTTATTATTCTTACTTTCATGCTAGATAAATAAAAACACAGTAAAAATTACTGTGATAAGATTGACTTAGTGATTGACCTTCATAGCTAATCTTAATTTCAGAAGGCTTCAATAAAATAAAAAAATCCTCATACATATTTAGCTGGATTAGTTTTTAGGCTATTTTAAAAAGGTGCTGAATTATTGTCCAACTCTGTACTATTTTTAAACTGCCAATTTGGGATTGTGAAGAGTTTTTCATAATTTTCATGTCACATAATTTTGTAATACAAACTAGAACAATCATTCTTAGACTTTAGTGAGCACAGCTGAAACCTGGAGATTCAGATTGAGACATTGTTTGATCGTTTGTCATGTGCAAACTTAAGCAGATTCATAAAGTAGACATTTTATTTCCAAGATCCCTTTCAATGCCCTTTCTCCAACTTTTTGGTATATTGATCTTTGTTCCATTTATCAGTTTTATTACATTGTATTCTTATTTGCTGAGCTCTTCCTTCCTCGACTTCTATGCCCACTTCCGTGGATATTTTGTCTTCCATTAGCATTATATAAATTTCAAAATATACTCTCCATCTTATAATCAAATGGTTTACAAATGTCCAAACCAAGTCTTAGAAGAAAATATAAGTAGAGATGTCCTTACTGAAATTCTTGAGACACATTCTGGAACTTCTTCTTTTTTTTTCCTTTTTGAGACAGAGTCTGGCTCTGTTGTCCAGGCAGGAGTGCAGTGACATGATCACAGTTCACTGCAACCTTGAACTCCTGGACTCAAGTGATCCTCCTGCCTCAGCCTTTTGAGTAGCTGGGACTACAGGTGAATGTCACCATGCATGGATAATTTTTTGTATTTTTTGTAGAGATGAGGTCTTGTTCTTGCTCAGGCTGGTCTTGAACTGAACTCCTGGTCTCAAGCGATCCACCTGAGTTGGCCTCCCAACGTACTAGGATTATAGCCTTGAGCCACTGTGAGTGGCCACATTCTGGAACTTCTAATACCCCATAAAGGAACATTTAAAAATTACTTTTTGGGATACCAAAATGTAGCTGTTTCTAACTAGTTGACATTTAAGAAAGAATATAGCAATGTCATTTACATTAGTTTGACATAAATGATAAATTTTACCTATATTATTTCTCTTGTGAAATGTACTTTTGAATAGAGAAGACATTTTAAATTACGCACCAGATTGAATATTTGCTAGTGGAATTTAAGACATCAATGGAAGTCTTTTAATATGATCAAAAAATATTTGGCTAGGAGCCTTGAGAGTTCCTTAAAATACTTCCCAGGCTAATGCTATCCTGCTTTTCCTTAAGGTCAGTCTTGGTAATACGTAAATTATAGTAAATAGTATTAGAATAAATATTTACTCAATATTAAAGAATAGGAAGTTTGGGAAAGGCAACTGACCTATTAAATACCTTATTTTAAATTTCTTCCTAATCTCCAGCTTGGATTCTTACAGAATATACAACTTACCCAATATTAACTTCTTTTTTCCATCTCTTTTTTCTATCTCTATCTCACTGCTCCAATGAAGAATAGGAAAAATTGTAAAAAAAAAAAATACCTCTCAACTCATTGATAGATTAAAGTTTGGAGAGATAGTAACTGGATATGTTACAGTGAGCAAATGGAACATAACATTATTTTAAAAACTAAGGAATTTTGTAGTACTTATTAGAAAAATGAAATAGTATAAGCAAAAGAGCACAATTTTAATTTTAACTGATGGACCATAAAAAATTACAGTGTCAAAAAAACTGTTTCATCATATAAAAGTAGTGATAATTCTAACTTTTATCAAATATCAGGATATCAATTATGAAATATTAATATCTTCTGATAAAATGGCTAGATTCTGATGTGGTAATTAATTTGTGTAATTCTACAAATAGAAAATGTTCATTATATATGCACATGTACATATTGCTACAATCATTATATGCACATGATATACATTACATACAATCATTATATGCACAACAGACATTATACATAGTTAATGTTATATTTCATATAAATATTCCAAAGAAACATACATGAAAAAAATATCTTCACAAAAAAATATCTTCAGAGTAGATCAATAGAATTTTTTGAAAATAGAAAATACATTCAATTTCATTAAGCTTTCTGTCTTATTGTAGGGCAGATGACACAAGGATCCAGAAAGGTAAAGTGATTACTGAATGTCAAATAAGTAGTTAATTGAAGGGCTGGAGTGAAAACTGCCAGGTCCACAAATTCTTAGCCTGAATGTGATTCCTCATCTCCATGTACCAACTAAAATGTGATTGGTTATATATAGATTATGTCTACATTTGAATAGATTTTAGATTGGTTCTCAATTGAAAGGAGATTTCTTGATTAAAAGCCTCTTGACTTAATTTTGGATACATAAATGTTTGCTGTGAATTTGGACACATTGCTGGGTTCAGATAAATCCATAAACTTGATGAAACCGGAGTTTTAATCAAGAGAATAGATGGAACCTTTGAAATGCTAAACAATGAAATCGAACTGAGGGAATTTCACCCATTTCTTTTTCTTTCTTCTTTTCCTCTTTACCATATAACTTTGAACTGATTTGAAATCCCCTGGAGTGCTACCTTCAGCTGAAGAGTTCAGTAAGGATGTAAACGCCCCAACTTCACAGAAATGTGAATGTAGCACTTTTCCTCTTTGAAAAGTATTTTGATTTATATCTTTTAAAGCTCATGTGGCCTTTGTCTATCCATGACTTTTTTATTTGTAGTTATGGTTTTAATTTTATACAATAAGGAAAATGCATAAGCAAATATAAAAAGAACAAAGCGTGTCTACTGAAAAGGAAGGCTGAGGAATTATATCTTTTTCTGTTTAAGAGGATGATATGATGGGTTATCTGTTATTCTCTTGTTCAGTAGTATAATATAACCATCACTATGGTGATTTACATGCAGAGCTTTAGAATTTCCATCTCTAACCAAGGATATCATTTTAGGCCTTTTCTATGTGAATTTTACAATGCCAAAATAATAATAATAAAAAAAAGATAGGCAAATAGATTATGCAAAAGAAAAAGTCAGTAACTTGACCGAAGTGTAGTTGAGAGATTTTGTTTGGCTAGCACTGTAATATGTAGAAATTATCAGTACAAGACTATGACAATACACCAATGATTAAGGTGTTAAGTGAGATATCTATTTTGAAAGAAACATAGAAAAGAACTCTATAATTGCTTATGGAAATCACTTCAAACTTGCTGTTTAAGCCAGAGAAACTTGGCAGATTAAAAAAAAAAATGTATCTCTGAAACTTAAGACTAAATGGACATTTTTAGAAAACTATATTTCAACCCCCAAAAGGAATTCACTTCAGTTTGCATCATAGTATTTATGTTTTGCAATATATACCCTGAAATAAGAAGAAAAGGGAAAGCATAAAAAGAACAACTTCAAAAGAACAAGCCAGAACAATGATTCATATATATTTAACGTTCCATGTGTTTGAGTGTTGGTTGAAGCTCTTATTCCCTTATGATGCATTTTTATTAAGCGAGGTACAAGAGAAAAAGGAAAGAGGAATTCAGAAAATTGAGTGGAAGGATAGAAATACTCTTGAATTCACTACTGCTGGAATATAACAGTGGCTGGAAAATTCTTCTCAACTTGCCTCCCTTTGACTTGCTACCTTGTTCCTACTGCAGCGGCTCTCCTACTTACATTGACATCCAAACTCTGACCCTTGGTCTTAGCATAACATTCCTTCTGTCTCTGAAAAGTGTCACAGCTGTTTGCAGAAAGCTCTCTGCGTGTCCCATCTCCACCTCAGAATCTCTTTACTTTCCTCCTATAAGTTATTATTATTTTTCATTATCCCTAAGAAAGAGTATTCCTCCTCCTTTCCAAAGCTGATTTGTTCCCTGCCTCCCCTTCCTCCTTAAATATTTCCTTCACTAATTATCTGCTCCTATGCATTCATGTGCAATATCTTCTTCCTCTTTAAATACTTCCCCTGAGTAAACAAACTTTCTGATGATTCAAGCTACTATTCTATTTCTCTGTTTTTCTTTACCGTCAAAATGATTTAAAAAAAATTCTACAGTCACTGTTTATTCCTTCACTTCCCGCTCACTTGTTATTCCTTTAAATTTTATATACTTCCCCTCATTTATCTTATATACTTTTATTAAATCAAATGTACATTTTGTTTGGACATATTCTACATATGTATCTCTTGAGTTAGTCTCTGGTTCTTGGTTGCAAAGAACAGAGAACAATTGTGCTCATTAATTAAGTGGAAGAGCATTAATGGAAGAATATTGGATCATACAAAGAATTGATGGGAAGACTATGAACACAATTCAAAAATAAAGCATGAAAGAACTCTTATAACTCAATAATAAAAATACAAATAACCCAATTTTAAAAATGGGCAAAAAATGTGAAAAAACATTTCTTCAAAGAATATATAGAAATGGCCAATAAGAACATGAACAGATACTCATCATCATTAATCATTAGAAAGGTAAGGCAAAACCACAAAGAAACCTCTTTACATTCACTATAATGGCTATCATAAAAAAGACACATAATAACAAGTGTTGGTGAGCATGTGGAGAAATTGGAATGATCATATATTGCTGGTGAGACTGTAAAATGGGGTGACTACTTTGGAAAAATAGTTTGACAGTTCCTCAAAATGTTATCAACCTAAGTATAAGTGTCTATTGATGGATGAATGCATAAAGAAACTATGGTGTAAATATACAATAGAATACTAATTAGCATTAAAAAAGAAAGAAATTCTGCCATTGGTAACAATACAGATAAACCTGGAGGACATTATGCTAAGTGAAATAACCCTGGCGAAAAACAAAACAAACAAACAAGAACAAATACCACATGATTTCACTTATATGTGAAATCTGACAAAGTCAAATTCATGGAAGCAGACAGTGGTGGTTGCCAGGGGCTGGAGATAGAAAAAGGGGTAGAGAGATGTTAGTTAAAGGGACAAAGTTTGAGTTGGACAGGAGGAATACAGTCTGCAGATCTATTATACAGCAGCTGACTACAGTTAATAATAATGTATTTTATACTTGAAAATTGCTGAGATTAGATCTTAAATGTTATCATTACAAAAATAATAAGTATGTGAAGTGATAGATGCATTAATTCACTTGATTTAATCATTCCGTGGTATATGTATAGATGTGTGTGTATGTGTATATATATATATATAAAATTACATTGTATACCATAAAACAGGAGAAGATAAAAAAAAAATTAATCATGGAATTGCCGTATAGCCCAGCAATTCCACTCCTATGTAGTCAGAGAAATAAAAACATGTCTTCACATCAAAACGTACACACAAATGTTCATAGCAGCATTATTCATAATAGCCAAAAGGTGAATACAACACAAATATCTATTAACTGATGAATAGAAAAACAAAATGTGGTATATCCATACAGTTATTTGACAATAAAAAGGAATGAGGTACTGACACATGCCACAAATGGATGAACCTCGTAAACGTTATGCTGAGTGAAATAAACCACTCAGCAAAGACTGCATATTGTATATCCCATTTATGTGAATATCTAAAGTAGGCAAGCCAATAGAGACAGAAAGGAGATTACTGTTTGATTGGAGAAAGGTGAGGGTTAACAGCTAATGGGTACAAGGTTTCTTTTGCGGTGATGAAAAGGTTCTAAAATTAGATCATGGTGATGGCTGCGAACTGTGAATATGCTAAAAATTACCAAACTGTAAGCTTCAAATATCTGAATTTTATGTTGTGTAAATTATATCCCAATAAAGCTGTTTTTAACAGAAATCAATTAGGCACTAAGGAAGGTCATTCAGAATAATACAGAGCCACCTCTGGCCATAGGACCAATCAGATTTCCTTGCTGCCAGTGGTCTTGCTACACCTGGATACATACTGCCTCTGCCAGCGGAGGACAGAGATACTGGGTGTTGGTGGTGGCATGAGACTCTAGCTCTCCTGGCTTCTTTGCATCAGCCACTTCAGACTCATCCCCTGACTGGTAGCATCTGATCACTAAAGTCTAATGCAAGTCTCTGAAGTCTAGAGTCAAGGAATGTGGGGAAACAAGTACTCGATCTTTTATGCAAAACAAAAACAATATTTTATTCCCTTAACCATAGACAGAGAGTTCAAATACTAAGCAGCTCCAGAATGACAAATGTTACCTACAGTTTCTCCAGAAAGATTTGAATGTGTTTTCTCTATGGGCAGTTGGACTCTGTAACTGAATGACCTGCCTGAACCTGAACATTAGAATACCCAAGACTGAACCCCTTCAGCCAGTAAGATTCCTGAATTCTCCCATGACTTCTATAATGCAGACTTTATGCACCCAGACACTGAAAAAAATACTAGAGTTTTAAAATATTAGAAATAAAATATTAGAGTTTTAAGAATATGTTGTGATATAAATCTCTAAATCTATGCTGTGTGTAGTATAGCTGTAAATATTTACCCCACTGAAGTTTGGGTCCAGCAAGGGTCTCATGGTCTTATCTGGGAGACAAGCACTGTTGTTCAAAAAAATCTTTTTAATTTTAAACGTTCCCAATACAAAGAAATGATAAATGTTTGATTTGATAGTTACACTAATTACCCTGAATTTATCATTACACATTGAATATATATATCAGAATATTACTATGTACCCCCATAAATGTGTACAATTATTTTATGTCAATTTAAAGAAAACTAAATAATTAGTTTCTGGCATTAGATTGTGTGAACATATTAATTATGTAAAATATTTTTGCTCAACTTTTGTCTAAATCATAGCTTTAAATTATGTTGTGATATGCATACACGATACCTAATGCTATTAACTGAATCGTGTCCCTCCCAGATTCATTTGTTGAAGCCTATCCCCCAATGTGGTAATATTTGGAGATGGGGCCTTTGGGAGGTAATTAGGTTTAGATGAGATCATGAGCTGGGGGGGCCTGCGTGATAGGATTGATGATCTTGTAAAAATAGATACCAGAGAGGTTGCTCTTCCTCCATCCTGTGAGAAGGCAGCTATCTACCAGCCGGGAAGAAGCCCTCACCAGAACCTGACGATACTGGCACTCTGATCTCAGACTGCCAGCCTCCAGAGCTGTGAGAAATAAATTTCTGTTGTCTAAGCCAAAAAAAAAAAGTCTTTTCAGCTCTTTACCATGTCCATAACATTACATACCATTTTACTCTGAATATAAATGGTTGAAATGAAATTATTTCCTAACCTCACATATAAGATATAAGTAATGAATTTATTATGAGAAATACTATCAAAAAGCATATTATGTATTTATTAATTTTCAGGATTTTATATTTGTAAGACTTAAGTGTTATCTACCTTAGGGGACAGATAAATAAATCCAGTTCAGATAAATTTTGGAGTAGCTTCCCTGACATGCATTCATATTTTTCAATCATTATTGGCAGAAAATGAAGCTATAGGAAATTACTTGATTTAATAATTAATTACTTGAATTAGTCCTTTCCCCCTGTTTATTTTGTAACTGCATTTAGGAGTGGAACGTATTACTGCATATTCATAGTTAGCAAATAGCTAGCCAAAATAATGAATAATTGTTTAGATGCCAATCAACTAAATTATTATCTTGTTTTATTTTCTGAGATTGAGGAGATAGTAAGATGTTATGGTTATTTAAATATGCAAGCACTGTGACAATTTCTTTTGAATAATAAATTAAACACTAATGAACGACGTGATAGAAACTGGTTTCCTTGACACATTGTACATTAGAAAAAAAGTTTGAAACTGCAAATTATGGGATTTTGCTATACTTTTGAATTAAAATTTTTTCTCTTATTTAACTCCTGATGGTTCTCGATTTGTAGTAATTAGTAATTAATTAATTCTTTTTAAAAATGTTTTCTTATTTTCTTTGTGTTATATTTGAACACTTTCAGAATGAGTTAATATAGTCCCTGAAGTCCTGCCTTCAAAAGTTGCCTGTATAGTGGGAGAAATATATATCCCAAATGCTGTAGGATAAGTATTATGATACAGAGATGCATGAAGGGAGATATTACCTAGGCTGGTGGGCTTAGCAAAATTTTTATTAAAAATATATGCACATGATTAAGGTTTAAATAATACTGAATCCAAATAATTTCTGCTCCCTCCTATGTCCTCCACCACCTTGATTCCACAGAAGCAATAACTTCTGTTTATGGTTTTATATCTTCTGACAACTATAGGTATATCGTTACCATCAATATGGTTGCATTTTTAATCTATTTTAGACATTATTTAGTTGATAGAGATCATATTTAGATTAATTATCACCTATTTTTCCTTTTTTTCCCAGCAACTATTCTCACTTAAATATAGTTTTCCCCTTAATTTCAAAAGGAATACTTCAAACTCCAGTTTTTACTCCTTCACCCATAGCCTTTACCTTTGCACTCCTCATTTATAAAATGGAAAGATTGTCCCTTGCACCATTAGCATCTCTGCTTTCCCACTGTCCCATGTCCTAACTTTGGCCAGCTATATTTTTACCATAATGTGGTCAATGTTTGTAACATTTATTATCCTCATGAACCTACATGTTCCTGAGTTAGAAACATTTACGCTAAGCAATCCATGGCACAATGTATGTGAAACGGTTTAGAATGGAGCCTGGCACACGGGAAGTATTCCACTAGTGGTACTGATTTTCTTTGTGATTAGGGAAAGTTAAGTAACTAGTACAGAGAATGACACATACTTGGTTTTAGTAACTTTTAGTTTCCTCCCTAACTCTCATATTATCCTCATGTTCAAGAATAACAAAATATAAATTATCTCAGATGTCATATTTAATATTCCTTTTATATGCAAAATAAGATTAAAAGTTTGACTATCATGTAAACATTATTAACCAATTTTCTTTGTAAAAGAAGTGCATTTAATATTTTATACATACAATATTTTATAAGCTATATATAAAACCTACAGAAATTCTTTAGTAATTTATAATTTTTTATGCTATACTAATTTATTATTTCAATATTCTTAACATAGGTGGTACTGATACATGCTTATTCCATTTAAAATAAACATAAAGATTTAAAAATTAAAAATGTAATACATCAATAATCAATTACATTTCAGTTTTTAAAAAATATTTTTACCTTGTGTACTTTGAGTTTTTAAAATTTGGTTTTATCATACATCAATAATCAATTACATTTCAGTTTTTAAAAAATATTTTTACCTTGTGTACTTTGAGTTTTTAAAATTTGGTTTTATCATTATTTATGTGAAGATATATTACCTTAAAAGCTATTCTGAACTTCTAAGTGGGTAGATATTTACGTTTAAAATGAAATCTCTTTGGAATTTGAACAATGTATTTTAAAATATACATTGGATTTTCAAATATATTTGCCCTTGCTAGCTCCAATCTAACACATGTTCATGTAGGCACATTATATTTATTCATTTTATTTAATATTTGAAGTAAAAATGACATTTTAAAATGTGAAAATAAAATAGTAACATAGTTTATAATTTATAACTAGAAATATTTTAGGATTATAATGTAGTATTGTGAGCTCTTTGACATAGAGAACGATCAGATCATCGTGGACTAGTGGCTGGTATTGGTTTGAATGAAATATGATAATTTGGATTTACCTTTAACTTGTATAAATTTTTTTCTAAAAGTAATTTTATTATAATTATAAAGGTAACATATATACCTTATGAAATATAAGAAAAATTAATACTTATGCCTATAAGAAAATAAATCAGTTTTATTACCCAATGAGAAACTCCATTAATATTCAGAAATGGCTTCTAGTTTTTTCCCCCAAGAAATACATATTTTAACATAGCTAAGATAGCAAATGAAATATTTTATATCTTATATTTTTCACTTAAACTTGTGGCCCGCATATTTTCCTACAATAAAACGGTTTTTTGTGCACCATTTTCAAGCATGATGGTCTACTCTATGGATGTACATTAACGTATTAAACTATTTCTTTAATGTTGGACATTTAGGTTGTTCCCAGTTTACCCATTTAAAAATGATGTTATAATTATTATTTTTCCTGATAGTTTTTAGGATAAATTTTCAGAGGTAGAATTATGGGATCCAAAATTATTGGACTCTTAAGATTTCTTGAAAGTTTCGTCAAATTTCCTAAAATAGCTTACCAATTTTTACGTACATTAACAGTGTTTGTCAAAGTTCATTTTACTTAGTCTTCTGCAATTTTGGATAAATTATTGTTACTGTTTTAAAACTGGAAATATAAAATTAGACATCTCATTATTGTTTTGATGTATGTTTATTTATTACTAATATGGTAGAATTAAAGTATGTATAGTTTTCAGCAAAATTCATTTGCTCTGTAATTTTAGGCACAGGAACAGGCTACATTTTTTCACCTCCTTGAAGTTATAGATGGCTGTATGTCCTATCAACTGAAATGGCTTTATTAGTCTGCCTGCATAATACATTTTACTTACTTTAATTCCATAATGCACTTTCTATCTGGGAGATACGGTATTCCTTCATCTCATTTTTTCTTTTACAAAATTTTCTAAACGTGTCTTCGGTAGCTGTTTTTTTCACATTGATTTTAATATTATATTTTAAAACATTGCAAAATTAAACACATTACAATTTTGATTAAAATTAAAATTATATTGAAATTGTACTTTAATTTGAAAAGAATGGCTATTTCAATAATATTGTCATTGTATGCCAGTTCTTTATGTAGATCTTCCAATTTCAAAGAATATTTTTATAGGTGTTTTTGATAGTACGACATGTTCTTCATTAATATTACTTACAATTACAATGATGTTTTATTTGCCCTTATGAACAGTGTATTGTTTTCAAAAGAATCTTGATTAATTATTGGAAAATCATTATTAATTTTTGTATACACAATTCATGAATGAAATTTAATTTCTGTGGGATTTTTTTAATGAATTATTTTGAATTTTCTAGAGATGCAATTATTTTGCCTATAATAATGAAATTTTGATGTTTCTAACATTGATTTCTATTATATGTGCTTCACATTTTATTGCAATGGCTTAAACTTTCAGAAGATAATTTAAAAAATTTTTGGCAGCAGTCAAATTTGCTTATTTCTTGATTTTCTTAGGAATATATCAAGTATTTCAGCCTTAACTGATGTGTTCCTTGTAGCTCTAAGATATAAAGAGAGGTGTCTTAGCATAATGATTATACTTATGGACTCTGGAGGCAGTGTACTGAAATTTAATTCCTGATCAAGTTACTGAAACTCTTTCCTATTTTATTCTAATAAAGGAATGTTAATAAATGAAAAGAACTAAGAATAAATGACAACAAAAAATAGTGTCTGGGCCATATTAAGGACACACATAACTGACTCAAACAGTACAAAAGCAATTTATGTAACCAAAACGTTTGTACCCCCATAATATTCTGAAATTTTAAAAAAGAGAAAAATAAATAAATAAAGGAATCCACTTCTGCCAGAACTCACACACACACACAAAATGACTCAATAAATGTTAACTATTTTCCAAAGTCTTTGCTTTTGTAGTCACCCTTTGCTCCTACATTAGATATTTCCTAGTACCTCCCATCTTAGAAAAAAAAGCAACACTTTTTTTTTATCTCAGATTCCCCTCTAATATCCCATACCAATGCTATCCAAACTTTCTAAGACTTGTTCACAATTCTTGTCTCCAAATTCCTCACTGTCTCTTTACTCAACTAATTTTTGTTGCCCCTGCTTAAAGGCAATTGTTCTCGTAAATACATTATTCCCTCTTATCTGTGAAAGATACATTCCCAGGCCTCCAGTGGATGCCTGAAACTGCAGGTAACACTGAATCCTGTATATATTATACTATGCTTATTCCTACACATACATACCTATGATAAAGTTTAATTTATAAATGAGGCACAGTAAGAGATTGACAATAATAACTAATGACAAAATAGAACAATTATAACAATATGCCAGCATCACTACCCTTGCGCTTTTGGGGCCATTATTAAGTAAAACAGTGTTACTTGAATGTAAGCACTGCAATACTGGGACAGTCGATCTAATCTGATAACAGAGACAGCTACTAAGTGCCTAATGGGCCTGTAATGTATACAGCGTGGATATGCTGGACAAAGGGATGATTCATGCCCAATCAGGATGAAGGAGTGCAGTGTGAGAATTCATCACACTACTCACAATGGTGTGCAATTTAAAACTTATGAATTATTTCTGGACTTTTCCATTTAATACTTTCAGACTCCTGTTAACCATCGGTAACTAAAACCACCGAAAGCGATACTGCCAATGAGGGGGGACTACTGTATTGTCAGTGATCTCCATCCATCCAGATCCAGTGGGTACTTCTTGTTTTCATTTCCCTCAATATTTCTTCTTTCGTCTTTTCTTTCTTTATCTTTTTTTTTTTTTTTTTGGAGACAGAATCTTGCTCTGTTGACCCAAGTAGAATACAGTGGTATCATTGTTGCTCACTGCAACCTCAAACTCCTGGGCTCAGGCAATCTTCCTGCCTCAGCCTCCCAAGTAGCTGGGACTACAGCCATGCCCCATGACACCTGGCTAACCTTTCTATTTTTAGTAGAGACGGGCTCTGGCTCTTGCTCAGGCTGATCTCAAACTCCTGAGCTCAAGCAATCCTCCCGCCTAGCCTCTCAGAGTGCTAGGATTACAGGCGTGAGCCACCTTACCCGACCTCACGTGATATTTCTAAACAATATGTTAGGTTTGACAATCTTATTCTGTGTTCTTGGTTCTTGGTGTGCTCTTGGTGGAAAAATGACCAGACACACCAAAGTAAAGTAAGCATGAGGTGAAATTTATTGAGGGGGAGCAAGATAGGAACATAGAGCAAGAGCAAGATATAGGTTTACAGAGCAAGATACATATGCCACAGATACAGACCAGACCCCTTGTTGTAGCAAAAAGGCCTTGGTTATGGTCTGGGTCTGGTTTTATAGTGTCTGAATTGGACCATCCTCATGGTTCAGATGTCATCATGGAACCACTTTGATGGACAGTTGGGAGTTACAACCTGAGTGTAACTACCCATGCCGATCTCCCATTAGCCCCTCTGAGAGCTGGTTGGTCTACATCACTTTCCAGACTCTATTGTACCTATGCTGCTTGGCCCATGGGCTAGAGAATCCTCTGCATTCTTTGCATTTGGCACACTGGGTTCCAACTGGCAGATTTGTAGGACGTTCCCTCCTCCCCCAGGTGTGGCAGTGTCTGCTTTGTCCCCAGGAGGGGCTGGAGGTCCCTAGCTGTCTAACAAATTTAGTACAGTTGAAGACTCTTGCCTTCTTGCATGCCCTGTCTCTTTCACTTTCATTTTTTCCTGGGTTTTTACTTAACCTCTCTTGTCATTTCTACTCATTCTTATTTTCTGGTGCTTGCTGTCTAAATATTCTAATTCTGTGGGTTTATCCTGGGTTCTTTTTTCTTCTTAACTCTCTTTAGTTGACCTTACTCAGTCCCATTGCCTAATATTTTATCTATTTGCTGTGTCAAAGACAAAAGCTTTGTCTTTGGTGAGAAGATCTGATTTTATTTAAGCTATTTCAATATATCCAAAGATCCACAGTGTCTCAGTTGGATAATTTTGTCTTAGACTTTCATAGAGTGGAGTAGACAAATTTCAGTTGGGATTATTTTGTAATCAGAGAAGCTCTCGGTCAGTCAGCTGAATGGGAAAGGTTTACCTCTGTGTCTATATAGTTGCAGTCTAATCTTAGCTAATCACTGAGGAGACAAAGGAATAGATAGTTGACTTGGGGTGAAAGGGAAGGATGTGTTTTTGGCCTATTCAGCAAGTTCTGGGAGAAAGGGAAAGTTCTGAGCCTGGCCTTGTCACAAAGGAGTCATTCGAGAGTCTTTTGGCAGTCATGAGAAAGAGAGGATAAGGAGTCTTTTCTCAGATATATGAGAAAGAATAGTTCTTTGAGGTAGCTCATTTTCTGGAACACAAAAGAGTAGAGGGATTTCTTACCCATCCCTATTTTCAGGGAGGTGAGGGCTCAGATCAAGTTCAACACTGTCGGCTGGTAACTCCAAAATCATATCCTAGCTCTATTATCTCTCTTCATCTTTACTGCCACTTCCAAGTTTATGACACCTTTATTTATTGTAATAGCCATATAATTTATAGTCTCTGTTTTACTTTTGATTCCTTAAAACACCTTCTCCACATACCAATTGCAGTTTTGTTTTTTACAAATTAAAAATTTCTGGCAGGAATCTCAATCAGAAATTTTGTCTATGTACTTATTTACCATCCATCCTCTTTCTCCATAGAATAAAAGTTGAGGTTCTACAAGTGTGCTCTTCTCCAAGTAAATGGTGGCTTAAATTCAACTCATAGACCGATGGCAAAACAAATGCCCTGGAGTGGGGATCAGTCAGCCTAGAGGATGGAATCCCCTTTTTTAACTGAGGTCTCCAGAAAGGGAAAATATCTATCTATCTATCTATCTATCTATCTATCTATATATATATATATATATGAGAGGTGTTCCTGGTGGCAAACATCTTGTCAATTATATTCACACATGTATATTCAGGACTAAAATGATGTCTGACTCACAGACAGCAAATATTTATTTAACAAATAAAACATATTTGATACTTTACTATGTATTTTGATGTTCTGAAACAAATTTTGTAACAAATTATCAGTTTCTTGAAATTTCAAAAGAGGTTAGGTATACGCCTCACTGTACTAATAAAATATTTAGGAAGCGACTGTCTTATGTAGCTTTCATTTTCTTATATGGTTTTCGGTGATCTATTCAGAGTTGTGCTCAATAAATTTTGCTAGTTGATATTTATTCAAAAAATTATCCATGACATGTATGCAGCTGTGTTTTTTGTGTCTGTATATTTTCTTCCTTGTTACCACGGTTAAATTTTTGTCAATTTAGTCAATGTTACTGTGTAGTCAAAATATTAGCCTTTGGATTTCTTTTCACAAACTTTTCCTATTTTGCATTTTTAATTTTATTAAATTCTATTTATATTGCTATTGTTTTGGTCTTCTTACCTTTCTAGACTTTTTGGGACAATTTTATTTTTATTTTTAATATTTATTTACATCATAAATTCTTTAATTTTTAAATAAAAAGTCAATTATTTGTACTTATCTCTGAGTATATTTTTAGCCACTTTCTGTGCCATTTTATTTTTTTCCCAAATTTCCTTTCAGTTACATGGATATTTATGACAGTCCTTTTAAAAATATTTCAGCAGGTTGTATTATCTTTTGTTAGTAACTATTTATTCAACTATGGACAGAAAATAAATATGACTGCTATGGTTTCTTCTGTTTAGATTTAGTTGTGTGTTTGGTTATGTGTGTGTGTGCAGGTAATTATAAAACCAGACTTTGTAATATTTATCTGTGCACTGAAAAAGAGGATGATTTTTAGTTTTCTTTTTGCCTTGTTAAACTTGCAACTGCTTTTTATTTTTATTCCTTTTGATTAAGGGTTCTGAGAATTCATTTAAAATGTATTCAATTTGTCATAGATTAAATATTGTGTTTTTAATTTTTGCACCATATTTTTTGTGACTTTCTTGTTTCTATTATTTTTAGGGGGGGGGAATGTGTCTTCAGCATTGTTTTAGCACATCATCATTAACGGCCTTACATAATTATTTTATATTGTGCCTTTGAATATAGAACTTCTAGGCAGAGAGTCCTCATTAGTGGAGAATACACAGAAGTAGGGGCAGGTTCCTCATTTACAGCTGCTTTAGATCTTGTAATGGGAGCTAAAGAATACTCTCGACCTAGGAAGTGGGGAGAGTGGGACCCAGAGGGCAGAGCAGGCAATGCTTGTGTTCAAAGCTCTAAAAGGATCACTATCAGGGACACGTGATATTTGGTCAGTTCGGCACAAAACTCTTGGGGAGAAGAACTGAGCTGTGGCAAGCCATGGTGGGGAGCAATCACTGTTCCAGGTATTGCTTCAGGCCTGGTACAAGCAAGACCATCCACATACTGTGGGCTTCTCCCTGTCCACAGAGAAAACGAAGGCAGCACAGGACCGAAGCTAGAGTGCAGTGTCCAGGATCCAGGGTTTCTGTGCAGCATCCAACTCAAGAGCCAACATTTTAGGAGAACATAATTTAAACAAACAAAACTAGGCAGATCATAAAAAGGAAATTTTCATTTTAAAAGAATTTAAAAGAGATATTATTAATACTAAATTGAACCAAAATCCAGGGAATGATACAAAGGCAAGGTGGCTCAATATTGTGGTCTGCATTTGCTCTGCTCTTACCATAGAACAATGTAATAGACTGAGGTGGTGTATGAGGGTGAGGACAGGATTCCTTGATCTGAGGTTACTTTGGGTTTTTGTAGGTTGTCTGTACTCTCATACTGGAACTGAGTGGGGTGTGGACAACAATTGTTAAGTATTCTGACCTGGCTTTGAGAGTATCTAGTTTTCATGGGTTGGATCTTAATTTCTAGCTTTCAGGTATTGTATCTAATATTTAATTTTTTTTTATATTTCTCTTGTCTTATTTCAATATATTAATTCATTATTGTCTTATTTCTGCAACACAATTGCCTTTAATCTGGATTTTATTTCAGTTGATGCATCTTTTAAAAATGTATTCCTATGTGTTTTATTTTGTTCCTTTTAACCACTCTCATCATATCTTTTCTATGTAATACTATATTTTTCTAATCTTGAATTTCTATGATTAACTCACAAGTTTTCCTGTATATTGTCGTATTTTAACACGTTGTAATTGAAGCATGGCACACAGATCCCACTTTTTGATTATTTTTTTTTAAATTCACTATAATGTCTTAGAATTAGTTACGCTTTGTCATTGGGGACATAGGTGCACGGCCTCGGCTTCTTAGAGCTGTTATCTCCCCCACTGCAGCCTGTCTAGAGCACCTTTTCCCCTACGCTGCCTGACATTAGGCTGCCGGTCCGAAGCAAGCAGGTCATGCTGCCTCCCAAGGAGCTGCCCTTGAAGTTCCCACCAGCAATGAAAGGCCAATATAAAATGGAAACCATTTTCATGTTGGTCACCTCTCAGTGTTTGATTCCTCTACACTGTGCTTGATTTTTGTTTACTACTCAGTATCCTCTGGTAGTTGTTTTTGTATTTTGTCCAAAGTATGAGCTGGAAGATTGCTCTGTAGGAGCTTATATACCTATATTGATAGCAAAACTCTGTCTTGTCATGACATCCAGACATTGAACCATTGGGTAGCTTGGCTAGGTTGCTGGTTGAGAAGGTTTACCTATGGTTTTCTTTTCCCCCTCTATGAAGGTGTGCAGCTTTGTATAAACTGGAATTCTAGGTAGATCTGATAACAGCATTTTTCACCTTTCTTTCAGGAGAATTAATGGAAGTGCCCACTGGCCCAGATCCTGCATTGAGCTGATTAATTTTGTCTGTCTCCGATGGAATATCTTTACCCTCTGTTATAGGAGGGTAATACTCTGATGGAGTATTTTTACCTTCTGTTATAGGAATGTAATACTCCGATGGAATATCTTTAACCTCTGTTATAGGAGGAATAGATGTCCCAGCCACCTCTACTAGCTTCTGACTGATAGCTCAGTAGACCCATGATATAAGCTGACAATGTAGTTTTGTATTTATTTATGGAGATGTTTACCCTTTTCGAGTCTTGCTGTGTATACTTGACTTACTTATTTTATATCTTATTTGTCATTGCTATATATTTAGAGGAAAGGGGGCTCCTTAAAGCCTACACTTAAAAAGCCATCTTGATAAAAATTTTGAAACTGCATCTTAACATCACAGAATCCTACGCAAGTTATAACATTGTACTTTAAAAAACAATACATGTTCACTGAAGTATCAGCAAAAGACTTCTACATGACTTTTAAGTTTACTAAAAAGTAGAAAGAAGTCATTCTGATTAGAAATGTTCTTTTGTTTTTAAATAGAGTCAGAACTATAGCTCTGTATTGCAAAGTCCATAAGAGCAATTAAAACGAGATCCGATTTGCATAGCTTTTATCCATAGACAACTTTGTAAAGTGAAATACACCATCATTCCCACAGATTCTAACACTTGCTCCGTAGGCACCAAGAAAAAAAAATCTACTTTAGCTTATAGAGCTTAGCTGGAAGACCTAAACTGTCACTCCCGAAGAGAATTAATACCTCTGAATCATCAATCCAGTGTGCTTTCTGGTCATCTCTGATATGCACTGATTCTTGTGCTTTCCAGATTTATCTGGATATCTGACCTTTCTCAAACTCTAAAACTTACTGGATTCAGGTGTTGTAACTGATCCCGGTTTTTCCCTCTCATCAGGGCTCTTTCTTCTTGTAGCTTTTCCCTCTTTTTGGAAGTTGCAGGTTCAGAAGTTGAACAAACTCTGTGGGTTCCCAAATCCCTTGCCATGATCTTGCCCCTGTTCTTTTATTCCTTTCCTCCTTTAGTCTATTTCTTTATTCTACAGCAACTTGCTAAAAGGATTGCATTAATTCTGTTGGTCTATAAACATTGGAAGGAGAGGGATTAGGTCTGAATTTTTCAGTGCTGTGTCATCACCACTCAGCATAATACCTGATATACAGTAAACTCTTACTAATATTTCTTGAATTAAATATTAGTTTTTGAATTTATTCTCTAAATGCCTGGTCCACACTTAATCTCCTCCATCATGACCCTTTGTGCTGATGCCAGAAGATGTGGACCCTGCTGCTTCTTTACCGCATTATAATGTAATTACTTGTTTAATGTGTCTTCTCCCCTATCAAGTCTCTGCAATCCCAGCAGGTAGTAGCTGCTCAATAAATGATTATTGAACTGATCTGTTCAGTTATTTGTTAATGTTTTGAAATCAATCGGATTCAAAAATTGAAGAAGAGATGGTGACCATGACAACTGGTGACAGTTATATTGTATAAAAATGTAGAAAATTACAATTTCCTTGAAGGCAGGAACCATAGCTTTTACATTTTATTTTCAGGGGGCCCACAAGCTGCTGGTCAGAACATAAATTGTCAAGGATTAAATTGAATAAATTGGTAACAGTCAAGAATTGAAGTGAACAAGTATGGGTGAAGGAAGAACAAGTTAGTTTGGATTTTTTTTTTTTTTAAATCTCAAATTAAGAAGTTAATGTATTGTTTTTAAAATACAATTGATCCAGTTGAATGCCATCACTTCTACTTGACCCTTATATTCCCAGATTTTCTTTATTTTATATAACTTCTGAATCTCAATTTCACTTCTTGTCCCTTTGAGGTTTGTTGAGATTAAATTTCCCCTTCAGTGAAAACTTTCCTTGACAATTCTGTAAAAGTTCTCTATCTCTTCTATAAACTTTACCAGCCTTCACTATTTGTGCAGTGGAGTTGAAGATCATATACTTTGTTATTGGAGCACTTAAGAGCCAAACATTGGAGCCAGATCTCCTGGGCTTGAATCCCAGATGCACCACTTGTTGACTGTGTCACTTTGGGCAAATGTCTTTACTTTTCTGTGGTTCGGTTTTCTCTTCTATAACATGGAGATAATAAATAGTTCCAGTTTCATCATATTGTTATTTTGTTATGAGGAGTAAATGGGTTAATATATGTAAATTACTTGGAACAGTGATGGCACATAATAAGTGCCATATAAGTGTTAATATTTTTGCTCTATTTATTGCATTTCAAAACTCATTTTTTAACTCTTTAAGTTTCAATTGCCTTATTTTAAAAGTAGAATAAAAAAAATCTACTTCATGGAGTGATTATAAAGCCGAAATAACCAGTGCAATGAGAATAGTGTAAGGCAATGATTAAGTGCGCAATTGCTGGAGCCAGACTGCCTGAATCCAAATGTCAACTCTGTCACTTATTGGCTATGTCACTTACAACAAGTTACTTAAAGACACTTAACCTCTCATACCCTTAGTTTTCTCCTCTGTAAATTTTGCATCATAAAGCACCCATGTAACAGAGTTCATGCAGAGAATAACATGAGTTAATATATGTAAAGTGTCTAGAAAAGTGAATGTCACATAGTTACTACTCAAAAAGTATCAGCTATTTTTACTATTTAATCACCCAGCCTAACAAATTATCACAAATTTCAAGATACTACTTTTAATGCAAGTTTTGTTTCTTTCCTAGATTAAAATTCCTAGTGAATGGGGATACTTCTTTTTGTTTGTTTGTTTGTTTTCTATCATCCTGATTAAGGTACAGTCAGTAATCCTTATTCTATGGGTAAACTTGTGCAAGTACCGCTAAACTTCAGTTTACTCGTCTGTTAAGTAATATTCCTGTGTTACTATATCATTTGTTGATTGTTTTTGGCTGTAAGTACCATAAAACTATTCTACTAAAGTGAGGCTTAAATAAATTTGAGATGTATTTTATCACCATGCAACAAGATGCCAAGAAGTAGGCAGCTGTTGGCCCTTGTTCAATATCTCAAGGATTTCAGGACCAAAGCCTTATGATGTTGTGAGCCCTTTCTTCATAACTGCAACATCACTGCTTTGGTGTCTCCAATCTTCATGGCTGCATCCCAGTCTGGAAGAAAAAGTAATGGAAGATGAGGATGAACCTGGATCAAGAAACAAACACTTTCCTGAAATCCCAGAGACTTCTGTATATTTTCCTTAAATAGAATTGTGTAACATGGCCTTTACTAGATGTAAGGCAGTCTAGAAAGATTAATTTTTAGCTTTAAAATATAGTAAATAAGGGAAAATAGGGCTAGAATGAATGTTGATTCAGTCTACTTGCTATTGAAGTAGACTTGCCTCATAAAGTCTTTATGCTCAAATGAGTTAATGGATATTAAACTTGCTTTTTAAATTTTGTAAAAAGACATATGCAAAAATAGAAATAGTCATTGGATTTCCCAAAACATCTAATTCTCAGTGTGTTGAATATGATTTTTCCTAAAAAGAAAATAGATAATTTAAAAACACTTGATATTTAATTTTCTATTTACAAAGTTAAATAATTTTATTTTCTTCAATACACTTTGAGTTTAAATTCACTTTTTAAAAAAATTAAATCCTTTTATATTACCATTTATTATTTTAACCATAAATACTTGTTATCTTTAAAATAACAGAAAAACACTTACTGACTTCAGTTCATTCATGCATTCATGCAATATAATAAAACCCTGCCATAATGTAGTAATTGAGATTCAGAAAATCCAATCTTTTAAATGCAGAATAGTATATTGCAAGGGAGTGATTACTGTCTAACAAACCTACCAACTGTGGTTTGGGAACAGGTATGTACCCTGGCTTAAACATCTATGGAATTAATTTATCTTCTTGGGGCTGGGATGGAAAATCTGGAACTGTAGCAGAGATCTTAGTAATCATGTGGTTATTTACTGCCCATTATTTTGGCTGGTCCAAGGAGAACAGGCTGGGAGACATAGTGGGAAAGTCAAGAGACATCTTTTTGTGACAGAGGTTAGCCTGTTGATTCCATGGCTAGTTTTGCATCTTACCTTCGCTTCCATTTGTACTCCTCCCTCCAAAGGTAACTTCACCTTTTTTGATAATGAGGGCTGTGTAAGTTTACCTTACGAGGATGTTTTACTATAAATACTTATTTAGTGCCTATTTATGTGACAGACACTCTTTGGAACCAGGGGACTACTGGCAAATACATATATATATATAGCTACTAATTTGGATAAGTGCTGTGACAAAAATTAATGAAACCTATGATAGAAAAAAAAAGTGATACCAACAGAGTGGTTGAGAAAGGACTTAGTGAGGAAGTCACATTTAAGATAAGAACCGATGAAAGGATATATTCGACTCTTTGCAGCAAACATGGTATGATCCAGTTGGTTAAATGATAAGAATTTTTAAATAAGGAAACAATTTATGAAGAATGGGCATGACATGGGCAAATCATATTAAAATGAAAACTTTAGACAAAATAAATTTAATAATGTTTATTTGAACAAAGAATGATTTGCAAATCTGATAGACCTCAGAACCAGAAAAGTTTCAAGAAACTCAACTGCAGCAGTGTGGATGCTTTTAAGTGGAAGGAAGACAAAGTAAAATGTATTTGATTGGATTAGAGTGAAAAGACCCTAGTTAGAGGTTAGTTGGTGGTTTCTGATTGGTAAAGTCTCTGATTTTATTTTACTGTTTACATTGGCTCCAGTCTGCTGATGTAGGAACCCACAACACTGGGGCTGCCTCAGTCTAACAGTCACCCTGTTAGGATTTTTTGTCAACAATCACAAGGGATAGTGCACCACTCCAGAGTGAGTCATAGTGTGAACGAGAAAGAGAGTGCAGGTGTGTGTGGGGTGGGGGGAGGAAGTGGGCAGCTTGCCAGCTCTTAAAGAGTCAAGGAAAAGAAGCAATTATTCTAGAATTAGGACGGAGAGGGGCAACCTCATGAAGTTTTCATGTATTGTAGAGCAATGTAATCAAGTCCCGAGAATGCCACTTACAATGTGTTCACGTGGTTATATGTTTTTTGTAAACTTTGAAAAACTAATATTTTTAAATATTAATACAATCACTTTGACTTCTCCAATTACATGTATTTCATGTTGAGTAACAATGGGAATGTTTTTGGACCCAGCCAAAGTGAACTTAATTTGGAATACCTGGGTTTAATGAGCTATACAGTTTGTAATCTCTTCTTTAGATGTTAAATTATTTTTAGTCATTCGTGTGTGATGATTAGGAAGATTTCTACCACCCACCTGGTTGACTGCCTCTGGCTTACACAAAAATTGAAGTCCAGAGGTTTGATCATTATATAGGTATATGCTACAGTGCCAAGCACTGGGAATACAGGAGAAATGGGAGAGAAGTAACAAAGTTTAAAATGTATAGAGCCAGAAGATAGTCTGTGGAAAATTCTTAAAACATCAGGACATGTCAAAATTTCAAGCAGAGGAAATGGGTCTCTTTGATGCCTTCTTAAAATGAAAATTCCTTCAAAGAATGTATTTAAAAATGCAGATGGTAAAATTAGAAAAGTACCATGCATTTTTTCTTTTATGATGAAAATTGTACAGACTATAATTTATCAGGGTTCCTGTGTTTGTAGTGCACCAAACCATAAGCAATAAAACAAATATCTCTTTATAATTTATGACACATAATATTTTGCAAATCCCAACTATCAAAAATTATTTTTAAGCACACTGGAAGACAGAATAAATTATCTTTCTTTTCTCTTGATAAAAAATGATATCATAAATCAATGTTGCATGAAGATCTGATCGAAGAGTTTGCAGCCAAACAACATACTAGAGATGTATCAGGGGGTTGATTAATCGATATTATATTTTCTCCTCCTAGATTTCATAATGTTTGTGATATTGATCACATTTTGGTTAATTTTCGTGTGTGCTTTCCCTTCTTGGTATAAATAAATTTTTGCTTTCATATCAAATATTGTGTTCATCATTTTGTCTTCTTTTTCTTAAAGAGGTTCTACAAAACTTGGATCTGCCTTTGAACAGACAGAAGGTCTTTTATGAACACTTATTTTCTGCAGTGAAGGAGACAAGGAACACATAACAGACTTGTGACTTACCTCATTTACAATGACTTACCTCATTTGTTCTTAACTAAACCTTTTCAAACTGATGACATGACTCAGAAACCATTTCTGGGAGGATACAGCTTACGTTCTTATTAGAAAATGCCAACAATCTTCAATGATCAATGACAATTACTAAATCTTAGGAACTGAGATGCCTATGTGTGAGAGAGAATTGATCTCTGTTAATGATGATCTTGAAAACAGAGCTCAATGATATCATGTAAGTAAATTAGATAATGGTTTATTCTAATATTCTCTTTGCTTAAAGACACTACATAAATATATACACCAAGGTGATATTTGAAGGGAACATTTCATCTAATAAATCATATCTAACTCTTAAACATATTCATTGTATATGTTTAATATTGAGAAGCCTTCTCAATTGTCCATAATAGTAATTAATCTTATATAATATCTATAATTATCTATTAACATAATTTATTAAATTATATTATTGGGTAAAACAAATTAGATTATTTTTATTTCCTATATATAGTAATCTCAAATATATCCTTTTGCTTCTAAGACATACCTTTGGAAAAATATATGTAAAAACATCTTTAAAGGATGTTAAATCTGTCTTTTAGATTTTAGGCACATTGTAAATAATGTGTGAGTAAGTGTAAAGCTCAAATAATAATAAGTCATTGTCATTTATCATCTAAACTTTTGTAGATCTTTTGGGGAATAGATAGATTTTTTTTCAGGGCAGTAAGAGTAATATTTCTCAAACATGAAAATGATCATCTCACTCACATGTCTAAATCCTTCACTGCCTTCTGTCTGAATGGTTCTAGGGTAAAATCTGAACCTTTAACCTGTCTTCAGGCCCTGGCTCATTTCTCAGTAGATCTGCCCTTTCATACTAGGTTCCAGCATGATGAACTCTTAGTTCTGGGACTGGATCCTGCTTTCTGTCATCCGCAGACTTTCGTATGTATGTGTGTGGGCCACTCTATCCTCCTCTTCAGATGACAAACTCATAGCTTTGGGCTTCAACGTAACTTTTTTAAGGAGATAATTTGCTGACCAATATAGCAGAGGTTAATTACTACTTTATGATTTCCCTAAGAAAGTCAAGAAAGTCTAAGAGAATTCTTGTTTAACTATCTCTTTTTTTCAGCTAAAGTAGAACCTTATTTGGGGAAGAACCAAGTCCATCACATTTATATTCCCAGTGCTCAATGACTGGCACATAGTAGGTACATTGAATGAATTAATGTGGCCTGTTTTTGGCAGACCTAGTTAGTTTCCCATTTCAATTGTTGTGCTAAGTGAACAAAGGTGAGTTATTCCATATCTGATTGCCATACTTACTTCCTAACAGTGCCAGTGAATATAGCTGAAACTTATATCCTGGGGTTCTACTTGGGAGACTTGGTACAGGCAGAGGGCCCACAAAGACACACGGCACCAAGGGGTGTGGGGCATGTTCAGAAAATGGAGTGGGAAACTTAAAAGAGAGGTTAGGACCACATAATAGGGGCTTTTAAAGCTGTGAACTTTCGTTGTTTCAAGTTTTATATTTTATCTGTAGTTTCCATTGAAGATTTTTTAAATGGCATTATCAAAACTGTTCTTTGAGGCAGATAATTCTTCTGACTGTGTGGGTCTAAGTGAAGAAAGACTCTAGGATAGACGTCTCTTAAAAAGTCCCAGGGACAGGGTGTGGACAGAAAAGGGAGGGGAAGGGGAGAGAGGACAGAAACCAGTAGAGGGCAGAGCCAGGTGGTGTGAAGTGAGGGGTGAAGAAGGAAGCAGGGGGAAGAGAAGGGAAGAGAGAGGGGAGAGAAGGTAAGAGAAGAGAATAAGTGAGTATGATCAGAAGCTCAAGTTTTTCCAGAATGAAAAGAGAAAAGACATTGCCATTAAATGGTTGTGGGAAATAAGGGAGAAAGGGATGGCATTGTTGTCTCTAGCTTTCTTCCCATTTGATGCATAGGATTTTAGTAATAGGACTATTCATGTTCCACATATCATCCTTGTAGTGTACTCTGCATAATTTTGGCTACAGTTCTTTACTTGTGAGTTATTATTTTTCAGAAGTTTCAAAGTTAGCCTGATTATCAAGAGGCTTTTGAAAGTCAGGAAATGACTCTCCAGTGACAAAGAACATGTGCTTATTTTTTGCTTTGTTTTGTTTAAAGACACTTTAAAGATAATAATTTTTAAAACCAAATTGTGTTTGATATGAAGCTATTATATATAAATACTATACACATTTTGGAAAACTTAATATGTTTACTTATACATGTGAAAATTCTAAATTTTGATCTTGATGATAAATGTTTTGATTGAGAACAAATGAAATTAGAAATTTGGCCTGTCAAATTTGCCTTGTTTAAAATACTTAAGCTTTTCTTTCCCTCAACAAACAGTATTTTAAATGAACATGACATAATAACATGATATAATTGCATTCTTTCCATTCTCTTAAAATCCTGGACTGGCTTCTTGTAAAGGCCTGCTGTAAGTCAGACGGGTCTAAAATTCTATTTGTTCCAGTGGTTTCTACCCTGCAGGTCAATAAGCTGTTAGGCATTTTTCTAAAGAACATTTTTGTTTCATTGTTCCCTTAGTTGAATGAAATCTGTATGGTACAGTTGAATTCTCCCTCTGCATGCTGTCTATTGAAATTGAGGTCATGGATAGCACTAGCATTATCTGGATATTAAATTTCAGACATATTTTGAATCAAAATGAAAATTAATATTTTATTTCTTGCTCTGTTCTCCCTTTATATTGACTTTAGTGAAACTAAAGCATACCTAGGGTATTAAACTTTAAATATCCCAACATAACAGAATTATTTAGTAAGTTTTATTCACATTAATGTAATTTTGGCATGTTTTCAAAATGTCTTCTGACCTTTGTCAAGTAGAAAATATAATTATAAATACACATTTTGTTGTATTAATACTAAAATTATTTCAGTCATTTTCCAAGGAGTTATTGCAAGTTTATACAAACAAGTAATTAAAAATCAATGCTTTTTAATATCAATAAGCATGTTCTTGATAGGCTTGATTTTTCATTTTGTTTTTGATGTGTGTTTTCTGTTGAATTTAATGCTTGAGTGGTAGAAATAAACTTTCAACATTATTGACATCACTTATTGGGGAGAGTTTACATATTTGTTAATTAGACATCAAAATCTATCATATTAGTTGATTCTAACTGTGCTCCTAGGTCTGAGCTAGATATAGGATGGCATAATCAAGCATAAGAATCACATATTTAAGAGTAAGCTCCTGTATTCTGGGATACATACATGAACATCTATATATTCAAACAAATATTACACAAACTCTATTACATTCATAGAACCATCTCCATGAAGAGTTAAATATAAATATAAGACAATCTATAAATGCTAAAAATGATTGTAAGAGCCTAAATATGTAACAGAAATTTACCCAGTTAAGGATTTTGTTCAAAAATTCGGTTCTGATTTACAGGCAAATTAATAGCAGAACAATCATTCTTTAACTTAGATTGCTTTGCAAAGCAAATCCTCTTGCCCTGCCCTGCTCTACCTTTTGCTTGAGAAAGCCCTTGCAGCACCCCGTGTTGCACCTAAGGAACCCATGTCCTGTTAGAACTCCACCTCCCACTTTAGTAGCTGAGATGACCACTCCTTATGCAGGTCGCCTCAGTCTAGGTAGGAAGCCAGACTCCTGGAAGAAGCCCAGAGAGACCGGCCTGTGTGATATGAAGGGCAAACGGTGTTGCATCTCCACATGTTTACCCAGACCTCCATATACTGTTCATTTCCAGGTAACACCACTTCATATAGGACCCTTTATTATATCCAAATATTGAGGACTAGCTCCATTTGTTCCTGTACCGTGCAGTCTGAGTTTTTACTATTTCTTTTCTTTTTTAGATAGGTGTAAAAAGTTATCATGGGACCAATTTCTGTAATTCCTTGAGTTGGGCAGAGTTTTCTCTAAAGAGTAACTTTTTTCCTAAACTTTTTTCCTTTATAGCTCATGTCAGACCCCAAAGTCCATATTCTTACTCTTTAGTACTGAGTCTTCAAAAATCAGAAATCTCATCTTGAAGGAAAACTCCATTTCCTTGTCATCTTCAGTTTCTACTGAACTTCTTCACAACTCTTTTCCTGTAGTCATCTACTTTGATCTGTCACCAGAGTGATATTTTTATTAAGATGACATGAAGAGATGGAAGTGGTAGTTTATGGCCAACAATTTCACAGCAGAATGGCCTCGCAACAGGTTCAGGCAGGCGGAAGATATGACTGGGTAACCAAAAACCAGCATTGACCTGGCTGAGTGGGCAAGTATCCAAACCTAACAGCTAGTCATTGAGTGCTTAAAGCTGCTTTATTACTAAGGAGTTTTTTACTCCTTTGTTACTGAGTTTATTGCTCCTTTGTTACTACCAGTTATTTCAAGAGTTCCAGATTATTCTTAGTTCCATACTTACCAAGATAGGATTATTAACAAACTAAAGTTTATGATTATCTTTTCTTCCTTCCTTTTTCTTCAAGACCACAGAGATCAATATTGGTAGGCTTACCTGTCAGTATTTGAGGATTCTAGAAGTACATTGCTCAAAATTCAGTAATTCAGATTTGTTATCTTCTATAGGATAATAATGGTTGCCTGAATCCAGACCTTTCCATATATCTTCCAGAAACCATTCAGGTCAATGAGGACAGCAAACCAGTCATCCATAATCAATGACTATAATATAATAATATATTACCATAGAGACAGAGAATACAATAAAAACTTCTTTTTACATATACATAGGGAAATAAACAGGGCCAGAATATAGTGTGGCAGTGACTGTGCAAAAAGGAAAAGAGTAAACAAAAAGGAAAAGGTTTTATCAGTGGCAGAACACACAAAAAAATCAACCCACCCTGCCCCCCCACCACCAAATAGCAGGTCCCAGTAGGGTCCCAGCAGGTCCCTGAGTAGGTAAGTACTGGCAGCAAATCTGCACACTGTTGAATCAGAGTGCTAGGCTGGGAAATCTGAAGGAAAATGTCTGAAAATAAATGGGATTAGAGATGGCAGTCCTGGGAGATACCACTTTTGGGAGAGAAGGAAGTGACTGGAACATAAACAAGAAAAACTTTTGGAGACTTTATATTAAACGAAATGACGGAAGAAATTAGTGGAAATTAAGGGTCCTAGAAACACAAGAAAATATCATAGAATCAGAAAACAAATTTATTTTCTCTAAAAAGGATGGCATTTGTTATTTATTATAGAAATTATCTGTACTATGTCAATAGAAGGGAACATTCATTTTTTTTATTGATACATAATGTACCTATTTTGGGGTACATGTGATAATTTGATACATTAATATTATGTGTAAAGATCAAATCAGGGTAATTGGGGTATCCTACACCTTAAATATTAATCTTTGCTTTACATGAGAAACATTTATTATTCTTTTTTAATTTTTATTTTATTTTTTAAATTTCAGCCTATTATGGTGGTACAAATGTTTAGGTTACATATATTGCCTTTACCCCACCTGAGTCAGAGCTTCAAGTGTGCCCACCCCCAGATGGTGAGAGCACTGCACCCATTAGATGTGTATATATCCATCCCCTCTTGCCCCCCATCATTTATTATTGCTGGTTGAAGTGATTGCAAAAAACATTAAAAAGAATTGAAAAAGACAGGGAGCATCCATACAAAGTTATTTTGAGGAAAAGAGACAAAGTGGTAATTAAAACTTTCAGCTGGTGAAATTACATTACCCTCCCTCAAACAAAACTTCATGAATCAGTAAATGACACAAATTAAACATGAACTAAAGATCACTAAATGATCATCTGAAAATGTGAAAGAATACCATCAATCAGAAATTCAAAAACACAAAGCAAAAATGGGAAAATGAGAAATGAAGGTTGACCAAGCTTGGGAATGAAATTGAAATAAAAGAAAAAAATCATCTCAAAAATGAAAACTAAATTGTTAGGTACTCAAGGTAGTATAGATATAACTAAGAGTATAATAATGAAAATAATGATAGCCATTAAGAGAAAGAAAATAGAGACAGAGGTAAAAATGATCAGAAATAAATAATTAGAGCCCCTGAAGAAGATAAATGAAACAGTGAAGCAGAACTAATTTAAAAAAAATAATTAAAAGAAACATTTTAGAAAGTCTTCTTATCATGAAAGGTTTATGTGCTTAGGAAAACTTACCCAGAATGGTAAACTTGATATATACCCCAGTAAAACTGTTCGACCTAACTAGAAATAGAATTTTATTTCTCTGCTCTCATCCCCGGTCCCGGATTTTAGCACTGTGGTTATTCCAGAAAATGTCTACTGAATGGAAGGAAGGAAGGGAGGGAGGCTAGAAAGTCATAAGGAAAGAGACCAGAGTGGGAAGGAGAAAAAAGACAAGCAATTAAAAGTTCAATGGCTTGTAATCACGTGCATCAGGCTTAGTTTTAGAAATAGATTTGCATTATGCCTGTTATTTGCTGGAAGGAAAGCATACTATTCCAGGGGCCATCTAGGGATTTACAGCTCAATTTTGAAATTGGCTAGAAAACACCTATAGAATTATTTCAAAAGTTTGTCTAAATATAAAGGAATACAATTTGGAAAGGCGAGAGACAAACCTGAAATTATTCCACATCCTCAATGTGGAAAAACTCTATGAAAAAGAGTCAGCAAAGGAAAACTCAACTGCAATTTATTTAATTTCTGAATTTGCCATAAGAAACTAAAATATGACTTTTTCCTTTTAAAAATTATCATTTTTTTCATAATTTCTGTGATGTATTCAGAATTTCCCAGTGAAATGGGGCAAAGATGATCATAATCTATGGTAAGGACACATCACATTGTGTGAGACCACCAGTAGTAAGAACAGAAAATAGGGGCACTTTGGAGAAAGGGTAGCAGGATGTTGAGATCAAATCGAAATGATGTTTTTATTGGTTGAAAAGGTTGACGTTATCCTGTTAAAATAAAAAACAAAAGATAAGTCCTGTATTTTTTTATTACAAAAGCAACAGAGAAGAATGGGAAGTATATCAAAATAAAAGGAATGAAAAAATCACTTGTAATTCATATAAAATAAATATAGGAGATCAAATAGATAAATGAAGTGACCAAGACTTGTAGCATATTTGGTAAAAGGTGCTGTCCATTGTGTAATTATTTTAATTTTTCTCTGAGTTTTAATTTTTTCAATAAAAAGTTAGGTTAAAAAGGTGACTCTCCCACCATTTTTGGGTCTTTAGATTTTCATCCAGAAATGTATAGTACATTTGTAACTCCTTTTAACATAAAAAGGGTAATATTGTTCTGCTTGTTTCCCCCATCAACACAAGTTATAAATCTTGTTGTCAAGGCTACAACTCAATGTAGATCTATTAAGTCTACATTGTTCTTTTGAATGGT
>NW_012148841.1:1409658-1411466 GCF_000956105.1 Propithecus coquereli | reverse complement strand
TTATCTCTGTTGAATAAATGATAATATATGTTTCCATATTGTTCTATATCATTGAATTTAAGTTTGAAAAGTAAATAAAATTGTTTTGAACTACACCCTGTAGTATAAACTTTTATATCAATTTAATGTTTTAAAGTTTGACAGAAGAGCATTTTGAAATTCAAAACAGATTTACTTTACTGCCTATATTACCTAGTAGATTACTTTTAAAATTAAGAAACCAGTGCAATTTGGGAAGCTGATTTTTAATTATAAGTAACAATATACAGAATCCAGAAGAATTAAACTTGTTTACACTATAAAAATAAATTTTTTTAAAAATTGGGATTATTTAGAATTTGCAAATATGTTATGGACCTCTATGTACTTTCAAGGCTGAAGAATATTTTGCCAAAACCAGAGATTGGGTGAAGTATCTGAGAGCCACTGAGTATTGACAAGGTTCCCACATCAAATGTTTATGGTCTCGAAGCTCATTGAGTGTCATGGGTAGGATCAGAGGCAATTCCAGAGCCTTGAATGCATGACCGAAGTAGTCAAAGCCAGAAGAGCTAACAGAAAAACAAGTCAAGAGACCAGAGGTGATGACAGATCCATTTGAAACCTTGGGAACCCACTACCATGAGTCATTAAAATTTAATAATGAAATGTAGTATTTGTAGGAAAACTAGCATAACATAGTAAGTTACCACCAAAAATACAAATATTTTCACCTCATATTAAGTACTTTAAATCAGTCTAAAGGATTTACTTGACACATAAAATGAAGTTAACTAGGCATTTAATCTGCAAACTTGCTAACTTGAATCAAAAGCTTTTTTATATCTTATCTCCTATTTTTTTCAAGAACAATAGCTTAGAAATAGTGATATGTCATAAAATATATTTTCAATAGAATTATAAGGTGAAAGGAATTTAAAATCCTCACCAGGAGCATACAGGGTCAATTCTTTTTTATAGAATTTGATTGAAATATTATTTTCAATTGACATCTTGGAGTTATCCAAGAACCCCTGTATCAAAGCACCATGTCTTCAGACAGAAATAGCAAATGCTATGGAGGAGAATCATTTAAATGTGCTCAAAACAATCCCAAACCACACAGCAATGAAAGCTAACATAACCAGCTTAACTTGAATTACCATAAAAGTCAGCATATACTTTCTGATCACTTTGTTCTCAAATACGTAGTAGGAAAAATAATAAAAAGCAGGGTAAAATAGAACACAGAAATGACATACTAGTGGTGAAAGAAAAGGTTAAACTGTGAACAATACAGACTCTATGAGTTGCATAATTAAGGTAATACCCAAATGAGTGCCATTATTTTTTCAATTTCTTTCATTCAAAGGATTCATAAATTCCACAGCAGGATGGCTTGCCATTGTTATAAAATGAAATAGAAATATCCAAAGGCAGAGAGCAGAGGCACACCACGGCTTCATCCAACAAGGAAGAGATTATTACAGTTGATATGAGCAAATTCAATTTGGATACTCTAAGAAATTATTCAAAGCAGTAAAATATTACTGAATTTTCGTCTTTCTCTTTGATAAATAATTGGAATTTGTGACGTTGCTATTGAACGCTGCTTTCAAAGGAAAATCATCTTAATGATTTCAGCACAAAATTGTAAAGAAATTTCATATAGGTTTCTGAGGAGTGACATTCAATTGGCAATACAAAATAAAGAACATGGGTATTTATGGTTAACAATACAATTAAAATTTGTGAGCAATTGATCAAATTTTGAAAAATAGATAAAGGGGGAAAAGAACTAGTAATAATAATTTCAAGACTATCATTAA
>NW_012148841.1:1407183-1409608 GCF_000956105.1 Propithecus coquereli | reverse complement strand
TAGTAGAGACGGGGTCTCGCTCTTGCTCAGGCTGGTTTCGAACTCCTGAGCTCAAACAATCCGCCCGCCTTGGCCTCTCAGAGAGCTAGGATTACAGGCGTGAGCCACCGCACCTGGCCTTTGTTTTTTATTAATGGATGAATACTAGGTTAAATTCAGTGATCAGTTAAAGTTGAATATTTGCACACTCGAATCTTGTGAAATTTTATAACTGAATACTTATTTATACAAGTTGAGCATCCCTAAACTGAAAATCTAAAATTTGAAATGTTCTAAAATCCAAAACTTTTTGAGTGCTGACATGACTCCACAAGTGGAAAATTCCACACTTGACCTCATGTGACTGGTCACAGTCAAAAAACAGGGCACAGCACACAGTTTATTCATAGTCCCTGAAGGAAAATACCTTCAGGCTATGTGTATATGAAACATAAATGAATTTCATATTTACACTTGGGTCCTCTCCCCAAAATATTCATTATGTATATGCAAACATTCCAAAATCCAAAAAAGTAAAAAATCTGAAACATTTCTGATCCAGAGGATTTCAGATAAGGGGTACCCAGTCTGTAAAATGTCACTGCCATTTAAACTTGAGCCCCTTAATTATGAGATTTGAGCCTTTCTTCTGTCTCTCTGTCTACCTATCTATGATCCCTCTGTCTTTTCCCCTATTCTTCTGTAAAGTCATTGGTATTTTTGTTAGGGCTCTTTATTGAAAACTTTAGCTCTTTTAAAATTATATGTAATGTATTTTCCAATATTGTTGCTTATTTATTGACTTTTCAAAATTTTTAATGAATAAATTTTAAATTTGTATAGTTAAATTTACCACTGTGATATCTGTGGTCTGTGTCTTTTTAAAAAGGCTTCCCACTCCTATATTATACTATTAAATTTTTCATTATACTATTTTTACTGTTTCAGAACAGCTTTCAACCATTGAGACTTATTTAGCTGTGCATAAGTTAAGAGGTATACAGCTATATCTATACTGTTTTCCAGATGGCTACATAATTATCTCAATACTATTTATTTAATAGAGCTGTTACATTATAGATTCAAAATGCCACATTTGTCATTGACCAAACTCTATTCTGTTGATCTGACAAAATTTATGCAGGATCAGTTATTTTATTTTAGCATTACAATATACTTTAAAACTGCCATTATGGCAAATCATCAGTACTCTGTTTTCAGAATTTCATCCTCATAAGCTGAATTTTCTATATTCTTTAGAATAATTAGAATAAAATTTGTCAGTTTCCCCCAAACCTTTTTATTTTCCATTAGGACCACGTAAGTTGAAGGAGCTTCAGCATTTTTATAATAACTGGCTTTTTCTATTCAAGAAGAATGTACATCTTTCCATTTATTCAATCTTCTTTTATGTTCCTTAGTTACATTTGAAGTTTTTTTTAAAATCTAAATCCTATGCATTTCTTAAATGTATTTCTGTGTACTTTATTTTTTGTTGCTATTATAATGTAAATGTAATTGCTTTCCCCTTATGTTTTTCTCATTGATTTCTATTTGCAGAGTTGAAAAATGACTCCCTGCCATACTTTCATTGCATGTTTCTTTACTTAATTTCACAGTGTGTTACTTTAGGACCATTTTAAATAATAATATCTAAAGTTGTCATCATCAGCTTATTCTTGACTTCAACGAATATAATGCCTTTACTCTTAATCAATGAGATAATAATGACCCTCTGAGTGCCTAAGTCCCTTCCTGTTTCAAACTCAATATTTTAGGAACTGGGAGCTTTAGTATAGTCCAAAATAATACTACACAGAGCCCTATACTAACCTTTAACTCTTGTTTTGTACTTGCACATGATCTGGTGTGCTGTGCTTTGTGTATCCCTGACCTTCTTCATCTGCCTGTTTGTGTGTATCTCTTCCTTACTGTGACAGCTCTGCTCTGAATCTGTGACCTGTCTCCTGCCTTCACCATGCCGTGCTATTTGATTATCTATCTGCTATACGTTGCATGCTGCTTCTGCCTTCATGCACATTTAGATTTCATAAGGAAGAATGGTTATGACTATTTGAATACAGAGTTTCATCTACTAGAAAGAATCTGTTTTTCAATGTTAAATATTGCTTTTAAAATGGAGATGCAGGTATTACAAACCTAGTAATTAGTTTTAATGATGTAAATGTAATTATACAAATTGATCTAACATTGAGATATTAAGTATTTTCCATTTAAAAATGTTTTTTGCTTGATTCTAGAACTGGTTAACTCCTCTACTCTCAAATCAAAGATGAATCTATTAAATAATGATACAAAATATTCTCAAGTTTTCAGCATTATCCTATTAGAGGAAAAACATAACTTTAACATAAGTCAAGTTTTTAGTGGATTAATGTTTAATATAAGTGAATAGCACAAATATACAACACAATTGCTGTTTAAT
>NW_012148841.1:1390598-1404663 GCF_000956105.1 Propithecus coquereli | reverse complement strand
CATTTACAAAAAATGAACAATGCAAAATGACTGATAATATTTCAAAGGTTGAGAAGAAATAAAATGAATAAAACATGTACTTTATTATTATTTTCTTTGTGTATGCAGAGGATAAATACATATTTGATTTTCAAGCATTAAAGATACTCATTTAAGCAAGAAGATAATACACAGTGAACAGAACAGATTTGTTGTTTGGATTGTGGTCAAACTGCATAATATCTCAGGAAGAGAGAGAGAGTGTGTGTGTGTGTGTGTGTGTGTATGTGTGTCTGTGTGTCTTCATTTTTTTTTATTTGGATAATCAGATTTAGTTATTTAATTACACCTGAAAAATGAATTTTTACATGTAGTGTGCAATAGTATTAAAATCAATCCTTTTGGTATGTGATTTTACAACTGCTGTTGAGACAACACAAGCAGGTAAGAATTAAGAAAGATTCTGGCTTCTGACATTGAAAAATGTTGATTATAATAATATTACATTTGCATCATTAAAAAAAAATGGAGAAACTTGAATATCATACATACATTTTCATTATTTAGTAGCGTAGGACTACATGTTGTTTTAGTCCACCCAGGCTGCTATAAGAAAATACCATAAAGTGGGTGGCTTATAAACAACAGAAATTTATTTCTCATAGTTCTGGAGGCTAGGAAGTCTAAGATCAAGGTAGTGACAGATTAGATGACATGTGCGGGACTGCTTCCTCATAGACATCTTCTCACTGTAACCTCAAATGGCTAAAAGGGCAAGACTTTTCTCTGGAGCCTCTTTTATTAAGACAGACTAATTCCATTCATGGGACCTCCGCTCCCATGACCTAATTATTTCCCAGTGGCCCCCCTCCTAATACCATCACGTTGGTGATTAGGTTTTCACATATGAATTTTGGGAAGGACAAAAACATTCAGACCATAACACATTAGCACATGTCATCTTCATTTTATACTTTATTTTATAATGACTGGTTGAATAATGGCTCCCCAAAGATGTCCATGTCCTTATCCTCAAATTTGTGAATGTTGCTTTTCCTGGTAAAAGGAACATTGCAGATACAATTAAGATTCTTGTGATGGCATCCTATGTTACTGGATTATCCAGGTGGACCCAATGTAATCATAGGGTCCTTCTTAGAGCGAGGCAGGAGGATGAGAGGGAAGAGTAGAATATATGACAATGGAAACGAGGTTAAAATCAGGGAAGGGGCCATGAGCCAAGGAATGCAGATGTACTTTAGAATGAAAAAAGCAAGAAAACAAATTCTCCATTGAAGCTTGCAGAAGGAACACAGCCCTGCCAAACCCTTGATTTTAGATTTCTGACTACAGAACTGTAAGAAACATTTGTTGAAAATGGCATTAAATATTATATAATATCAAATCCTTCAGATGCATCATGATTTATAAAAGAATTTCACATTTTTGAACATTTAGGTGTTTCCAAAGTTTTGTTCCATAAAAATTCTGCGACAAACAACATCGATTATTTACCGAAGATAAGACTTTTTGAAGAGGAATTTCTCAATAAAAAGCATAAGCATTTTCAAGCACAGTATATTTTGATGAATTGCTTTTAAGGGAGGTTGGGTCTCTCTTCGCAGCTCATTTTATTATATCTTCATTAGCATCAAGTGTAAGTTCTGATATTATCTAAAAATTTCCTTAGTGAAAAAAGTAGTATCTTATTGCTTTATATTTGCATTCCTGTTTATTGGTGGAAATATTTCTTTCTTTTCTTTTTTAACCAAGTGTACATTAGGCATTTGTGTGTTTCTTCTTAAATCACTTGCCTATCCTACCATATTATGAATACCATTTGTATAATAATTTGGAAGAATTTTTTATACAAGAAATATACTATTTTCTTCTTTCATCCTTATTGCATATCTCCAAATTTAACCTTTTTTGTATACTTGAATAGCAAGACTCTTTTAAATATTATCTAATCAAACCTGCCAGCATTTTTCTTTGTGAGTAGTAAAACACATTTAATATTTCCTATCTAGTGAGCAGTTAAATAGAACTCAATATCATCATCTTTATTTTAAAAATTTTGACAATTAATTTCGAAATTTGAGTGATTAAAGTGAATAGACATTCACATTTATGTTTTTAAATAGTCACTTTTCCTTAACATCATTTGTTATTTTTATATAATTTTTCCATATTGGATTATAATGTGTCATTTGTGATAATAGAATGAATTATTTTTTATTGTAAATTTGTAATACAGTTCAATATTTGGTAAAGGATATTTTGCTTTAATAAATTGAACTTTCAGACAATTTCTTAGCTCTTCTAGGCTAATTTTTGTCCCTGAGGAAATTTAAAATTTGTACATTATCTTCACACACACACACACACACACACACACACAGACACACATTTTGATTGAGATTTTGGTTGAATTGATGATGTACTTTGAGAAGACAATAAATTTTATGTATTCAAGAGTCCCAAAGGGGAAAATTTTAAAAATTCCATGCAGCCATTTCTGATTAGGATTATTTCTAATGTTTTATTATTTTTATTTTTGAAACAATTTTTTTATTATACTTATTAACTATTAATAACTGGCATAAAATCATTTGGTTTCTGTGTATTTTCAAAAACTCAGCTATTTTGCTTAACTTTTAACAAATCTGAATTTTTCTAGGATTTCTGAACATATAATTATATAATTTACAGAGAGATTATTTCCCCCACTATTTCTATTTGTAAATTATTGTCCAGAACTTTCAGAATTATGTTAAATAATGATGGTGACTTTGGAATATTCTTGTCTTTAAACAAAAAAAAATGAAGCATGGTAATAACGTTTGTAGCATCAATCAACACAGCAAATGACACCCTCTTGTCTTTAAGTCCTTAGCTTGATTCTGTGACCAGTATCGTAGAAACCTGTGTTCATGCTCATCCATCAAAGGAATGATCTTAGTTGTCTCACCTAGTTTTTTTTGTTTGTTTGTTTTTGAGACAGGATCTCATTCTGTTGCCTGAGCTAGAGTGCAGTGGTGTCATCATAGCTCACTGCAGGCTCCAACTCCTGCCCTCAAGTGATCCTCCTGCCTTGACCTCCCAAAGTGCTAGAATTACAGCCACCACTCCTGACCTCTCACATAATTTTAATTTGCCATGATGCTTGAACTAGTTTTTCCAAAAATAGTACTAAATAATGATGATAGAGAGCATTTTCAATAGAAATGAAAATGACAATATGGATTCATCTTTGGTGAATTCTAACTGTTTGGTTTAAGATGCATCATCTTTAATTCTTCTCAACAAATTCTGCTGCAGGACTGAAGATAGAATTTTTAATGCATTTTTCAGCTCCTGTAAATGTTTGCATGATGTTGTTAAGTTGGATGCATTGATATGTTGCATAATATGAATACTAGTCATCTTTGCAAGTATTTTGGCTGCTGTGATATACAGACTAAATATTTTGAAATTATAATTTGGATTTTCTAATTAATAGCTACATAGTCATAAAGACTGCAACAACTTTTTATTTTTAAATTTTACTTAAAACTATTCACAATACTAGCATTCAATATTCATCTGGCTGTAATTGTAAAGAGTAAGAATTATGCTTCATGTAGTTATCTAAGATGTACATATATGCATATTAAGGAATAATGTGAATTGTGTTAATATTTTAAAATATTCCCCCATCCTCCATGTACGGCAGTTGTAGTATGCTAGCCACACACCATGTTTGAAAACTTAAACTGAACACAAAGAAATGTAAGACAGTGAACAGTCAATACCACAGAGAAGCCATACTTTGTTATATGAGAATCCATTGCATTTATGTCTTCTGAGAGAAAGGATTTCTCTTTTACATTTCCACTCCCACAAACCTTCCTGGCATTCTGATTGAGATACTTCTTGTTTTGAGGACTTGGGGACAATAAATATGGAGAAACATTTCTTTTGGACTTACTTGAATAACATTAGTTATGAGAGTGAATGTTTAGGATAATGGGTTTGTCCTCTGTCCATGCCGTATGCCAAAATCAGAGTGAGAAAGGACCCATGCGTTCTGTAATATACTTTTTGAGTCAGTGTGTTTGTGAAATCCTAGGCTTCCTAAAGGGCAGACTCGGGACAGGGGTCCCTCTTTTCTGGATCTAAGTGTGGGATTGGGAGCTAATGCATGTTGGATTGGGAACCAGTGCAGGGTACCGAGGAAAAGACAGACTTCTTATTTTCTTTTAAGCCATGAATTTGCTTTGTTTGAAACCTGAAAAGATCCATATACTGTTCCTTTAGTTTTCTTAAAAAAATTTGTCATCAGAACACATATAATTTACCATATATGTATGGCTACCCCTACACTCTTTTGGTTACCATTTGCATGGAATATCTTTTAGCATCCTTTCACTTTCAGCCTTTGTGTGTCCTTGTACCTAAAGCAATTCTCTTGTAGACAGTATATCATTGGATTTTGCTGTTGTCTAGTCAAATTACTCTAAATCTTTTGAGTGGGAGTTTAGTCTAATTACATTTGAAGTAAATACTGATGGGGACGGATTTACTTTTGCCATCTTTTAAATAGATTTCTATGAGTCTTATCATTATTTTGTCCCTCATTTTCTCTCTTTCTGCTTTTCTTTGCGTTTTGTTGATGTTTTGTACTGATGTGCCTTGATTCCTTTGTCAGTTTTTCTGGTGTACATCTTCTATAGGTATTTTCTTTGTGTGATTATATGGGGGTTACATAAAACATCTTATAGTTATAACTATTTTAAACTGATAACTACTGTCTTAGTCCACTTGCATTGCTATAGGAGAATAGCTGAGGCTGCGTAATTTATAAAGAAAAGAGATTCATTTGACTCATGGTTCTGTAGGTTGTACAAGAAGCATGACACCAGCATCTATCTGCTTCTGGTAAAGACCTCAGGAATCTTCCATTCATGGTGGAAAATGAAGGGGGGCACATGTGTCACATAGTGAGAGAGGGAGCAAGAAAGAGGGAGAAGAAGTGCCAAGCTCTTTTTAACGATCAATTCTCACAGGATCTAATAGAAAGAGAACTTACCTCATGCATTATCATGAGGATCCACCCTCATGACACAAATACTTTTCATTAGGCACCACCTCCAACACTGGGGATCAGATTTCAACATGAGATTTGAAGGGGACAGATATCCAAAATATATCAGCAACTTCAACTGCATGCTAAAACTCTACTCCTCTACATCTCCCTCCCACACTTTATCAATGTCACAAATTATATCTTTTTATATTTTGTACCCATTAACATATTTCTGTATTTTTCATTCCTTTATCTTTTAAATTATATACCTGAATTAAAAGTGACTTACCCACCACTGATAGATATTTGAAGGATTCTGTATTTGTGTGTGTGTGTGTGTACATCTTTTTGTATGCTTTTGTGTTGCTGTCTAGGGTCCTTTCACTTTAACTTTAAAGAATCTCCTAACAATTCTTAACAAGGCGGGTCTAGTGGCGATGAACTCTCTCAGCTTTTGTTTATCTGGGAGGGTGTTTATTTATGCTTCTGTTTTGAACGATACTTTTACTGGATATAATATTTTTGCTTTGCATTTTTTTTATTTCAGCACTTTGTGTGTATCATTCCACCCCATGTTGGCTTAAAATGTTTCTGCTGAGAAATCTGCTGATATTCACATAGGAAGTGATGAATAGCTTGCACATGAAGAATAGCTTTTCTCTTGCTGATTTCAAGATTCTCTCTGTTTTTTACTTTTGACAGTTTGATATAATGTGTTTTGATATGTGCCCATTTGTGCTTCAAAGTTAGAGTCCTTTGAGCTTCTTGAACTTAGATGTGTATTCCCTTCCTCATATTTGGTATGTTTTTTTTTTAATTTCAGCGTATTACAGGGATATAAATGTTTAGGTTATGTATATTGTATTTGCCCCACCCAAGTCAGAGCTTCAAGTGTGTCCATCCCCCAGACGGTGTGCACTGCACCCATTAGGTGTGTATATACCCATCCCCTCCTCCCTCTTCCCACTTGCCCGACCCCTGATGAATATTATTACTATATGTGCACTTAAGTGTTGGTCAGTTAATACCAATTTGATGGTGAGTACATGTGGAGCTTGTTTTTCCATTCTTGGGATACTTCACTTAGTAGAATGGGTTCCAGCTCTATCCAGGATAATACAAGAGGTACTATATCATCATTGTTTTTTGTGGCTGAGTAGAACTCCATGGTATACATATACCAAATTTTATTAATCCACTTATATATTGAGGGGCACTTGGGTTATTTCCGCATCTTTGCAATTGTGAATTATGATGCTATAAACATTCCAGTGCAGATGTCTTTTTTATAGAATGTCTTTTTTTCCTTTGGGTAGATGCCCAGTAATAGGATTGCCGGATCAAATGATAGTTCTACTTTTAGCTCTTCAAGGTATCTCCATACTACTTTCCACAGAGGTTGTACTAGTTTGCAGTCCCTTTATCTTTTTAAAATAAGCTTTCAGCTCCATTCTGTCTGTCTTTTTTATCTAGAATTTTCAGAATGCATGTATTGGTCTGCTCAATGGTGTTTCTTGAATCCTTTGGTGTTCTTCACTTTCTACTTTTTTAAAATTATTTTTTATTTTTGTTTCTCTGACTTGATAATTTCAAATGTTCTGTCTTCAAGTTAAGTGATTCTTTCCTTTGCTTGTTTAAGTTTTCTGTTGATCTATCCTTGTGAATATTTCTGTTCACATATTGTATTTGTCAGCTCCAAAATTTCTGAGTTTTTTTTATAGTTGTATTTTTCACCTTCTGAATTTATGTTTCTTTTTTATCATTTTTGTCTTTTTGTTGATATTGTTTTTTGTTCATGCATTGTTTTTCTAAATCCCTTTGGTTGTCCATTTATGTTCTCTTGTAGCATGTGAAGCTTTTTAAAGATGATTATTTTGAATTCAGGCAATTAAAAAGACCATTTTTAGGATCAATTTCTGAAGATTTACTTTGTTTCTTCTCTTGAGCCATGTTTCCCTGTTACTTCATCTGCCTTGTTACTTTTGTTGTTGTTGTTTTGCATTTGAAAAAAAATTGCCAACTTTTCCTAGTCTATTTAGACTGGCTTTATGCAAGGGAACATACTCGCCAACAGCCCTGCTAGAGTTTTGAGGGGGTCCTCTCAACTCTTTGATGGAAATCGATCTTCTCTGGGTTTGTGTGTGTAATTTCCTAATTAGAGAATTTGCTGGCTTCTTTTTCAGGAGTATGTGGTCTCTTGCTCCCTCAGATGTTTGTCTGCAGTATTGCAGGTTTTTCCTTTACTGCCACAAGCCACTGAATTCTCTTCTTTTCTTGCATCCCACAGGCATCCAAAGCATGCTGATTCTATCCATGCTCTAAGTAAGGTGAGACAGAAACTAGTTCCTTGGACAGCACCCCTCAAACCTGGAACACCAGTGAACATTCTACTCTTTTTTCCCCCCTGATTGAGAAGCTGAGAGTTGGGCTGTTCCTTCCAATTTTAAGCTGTCCTGGGTTGGAGGAGCTGATACAGTTGAAATGAAATGGCTTTTGTTATCCGTTTCAATGAAGCCCATCTTGGTTTGTTTCTGTGGGGAAAAGAGGTCTATTTTGCCATCTTGCTCATGTCACTCTATTAATTTAATTTTTTAACTCAACTTGCTATTAGTATTATATTAGTAGAAATATCTTGTAGAGTATGACCACATGATAGCTATAAGATCTAATATTTTGTGTTTATGATTTTTCCCTATGTTGAAATATATATATGTGTGTGTGTGTGTGTATACATATACATATATATATGTGTGTGTGTATATATATATACACACATATATATATAGGAATTTGGACAGGTTGAAGCATGGGGGTGACATAGTTAATCTAGCTAAAAATGTATATTCTTACTTTAAACATTGTATTAGGAAAATCCTTCATCTATCTTCTATTCGAACCACTTTCCTGAAAATTCTAAGATAACTCGTCCTGCTTACATTCCAGAATAGGTAGTCAAGACAGAACCATTAGTCTAGTTGACAAGTGATTCATTTCTAGCTAATCTACTTTCAGTCTAAATCAGATTCTTGTTGAAATTTTGACTTAAAAGGCAGGGATATAGAAGTTCAGCTAGTACTGGGACATGCAGTTTGGCTATAAGGTCATGTAAGGCTTGGAACTACAAATATTTTTAACAATTTACATGCTAAAAAGTAAACAGAGAAGTCAGATTTTTCAATGAAAGAGAATAGTAGAGCAAACACAAAAGCAGAACAGAAAAATTTATTAGTCTGTTTTCATTGTCCATAAATAACCTCAAAATCTAAGTGGCTTACAATAACTATTATATTCCTGCATGGAGGTTTTCAGATGGCCAATGATTTAGCTGATACAGACCAGGCAGGGCTAGGCTAGGTTGGATTTAGGTTTCTGATGTGTTTCATGCCATGTGTCTTCATGTGTCTTTATTCTGGGGCCCAGGTTAATGTGGCAGTGGCCAACTGAGATGTGCTCTTATGGCAAATTAAAGAAGTACAAAATGCCAAGTCAAAAGGCCAAATTATCCAAACCATGAAAAGGCTACCTGTTTGATAATATGTCACTGGCTAAAGCATATGGCCAACCTTGACGTTATGGGTTTGTAAAACTTTACTCAGCCCACAATGATAGAAGCGGCTACAAATGTGTGTGTCAAAAACACTTGATATAATATAGAAAGGATAAAGCATTGGAAGCAAAATTTAGTGTCCTATTAAAAGAAAGAGAAATCAAAAGAGAAACAAGAGAATAAATGCATCTGACAAATTTCCAGTTTATGTACTACCTTCATATACCTACAGAATGAATATTCACAAGCTAGATATCTGATAAAGGGTTAATAACCAGAAGCTATAAAGAACTCAAGCAAATCAGCAAAAAAAACCAAAAAAAAAACCAACAAAAAAAGAAAAAAAACCACAAACAACCCGAGTAAAAAGTGGGCAAAATACACGAACAGAAGTTTTTCAAAAGAACATAGACAAATGGCCAATATACATATGAAAAAATGCTCACCATTGCTAATCATCAGGGAAATGCAAATTAAAACCACAATGAGATACCACCTTATCCCAGTTAGTGTAACTTTTAATAAAAAAGGCCAAAAACAATAGATGCTGGCGTGGATGCAGAGAGAAAGGAACACTTACACACTGTGGGTGGGACTGCAAATTAGTACAACCACTATGGAAAACAGTATGGAGATTCTTCAAAGAACTAAAAGTAGACCTACCATTTAATCCAGCAATCCCATTACTGGGTATTTGCCCAAAGGAAAAGAAGTCATTTTATCAAAAAGATACCTGCATTTGAATGTTTATTGCAGCACAACTCACAATTGCAAAGATGTGGAATCAACCCAAGTGCTCATCAATTTATGAGTGGATTATCAAACATATGGCATAAGTATACCATACAATACTACTCATGGTATTAAAAAAGGGTGAATTAATGCCCTTTGTAACAATTTGGATGGAACTGAAGATCATTATCCTAAGTGAAATATCTAAAGAATGGAAAAACAAACACCACATGTAGTCGCAATTAAACTAGAACTAACCAATGAGCACACGTGTATAGAGGGAAGTAAAACTCAGTGGAAATCAAGCAGGGGAAGGGAGGAGGTAGGGATGGTTGAAAACCTACCTTACAGGTACAAGGAACACTATCTGGATGATGGGCACACTTATAACCCTGACTCAAGCATAACAAAATCTATACATGTAACCAAAAACATCTATACCCTCATAATATTTTGAATGAAAAAAATTTAAAAATAAAAAAAGACCCCCAAAAAATTGGACATGCTGAGATTCTCCTGGAACCTACAACTAACCTATATGAATTTAAGTGAATTTTAATTCCTTGAAACCAAAGGATTTCTGAACAATGGAGATATTCAATCTTAGCTAATTTTGAATAGAATATATGTTAAATATAAATTATCTTAAATATTTCTGAAATTAAACTAAATATAAAAAGTAAAAAACATGGCATGGATTGATTACATTCTACATTGTCTTAAATATTATTTTTGATGTGTTTGCACAGCGAATCTTTGGCCTTTTTCAGTTATTATGGGATATTTTATTTAATAAACCTGCTAAAAGAAGATGCTCCAACTGCCAACCTCCCCTCACTAATACTCTCTCTCATGCATGGGGAAATGAAAGAGGAGCACTCTACTTTTATAAACATTTTTGTGAAATCACTAGATTTTTTTTTACCAATTTTTATTGTGTTTAGGAAGTCAGTGATAGAGGAAAACATCATCAAAATCTTCACTCTATTTATTTACTGGCCTTTCAAAGAAAGAACAAAGTTTGAGCTTTTCATTTGGGTACTTTTCTGGCAGTAGTGAGAAGCAAATACAGAAAGCAACTAAAAAAAAGTTTTATAATTTTTTATGACTTTCTATAAAACTATAAAGGCAGAATTGAGAAGATATGACCTGAGAACACAATGACTTAAGACAGAAAATTTAAAAATCAATTGGATTTATTAGATAATTTCTCTGAATCTCAAAATGTGGCAATTTCTAAAATGAAAAAGCTTAATTTTTTAGTGTTCAATTTTTATTGGTTCCTTTTAAACTCCCAAAGCAAAAGCTATAAAGGAGAACATAAGAAACAAAAAAAAGGTATATAGCACAAAATATTAATATAGTAATTTTTATATTGTTATTATTCCTTCAGCACTCTAAGTACATTTTAGGCAATATTTAAATCTTACATCACTTTGAGAAGGGCTATTGGGCTAGTCATTAAAATTTAATTTTTAGTTATGGACACTATAAGAAATGTTGGCTAAAATTCTTCCGTAGTTTTATAAAATTAATTCTGTTGAACAATATGTATTGTCATAGACTATACTGCCTCAATATTCTCTACCAGGATAGAAACTTAAAATTGTGAAATAAATAAATAATAGAGTATTTCTGTATTTTATACAAAGATTTTCCATAAACACCAAATCCCATAAATATGTTTAACAATTAACTGAAATGACAACTTTTCTGATTTATTTTTTGTATCTGCTGTCTGATTATTTTTAAGCAAGTGGTTCATAATCTTTCAGGAGTTGGAACCCTTTGAGCATCTCATAAAAGATGAAGGGTATTCTGATGTGAAAACACTTATACACTTATACACAACCTACTATATACAATTTAGAGGAAGAAAGAACTTCTGAGACCTATCCCTGTACCCTCCAAATTCTTGAACTCTGTGTTCAGTACCTCAGTTAGGGGTACCTTAATTCCTTCTATACCACCACATTTCTTTATGTGGTAAAAAATTCGTGTTTTTTAAGATCCTGTTGATGGGAAATTATACACTTGACCCTTGAACAACACAGTTTGAACTGCATGGGTCCACTTACATGTGGATTTTGTTCTGTTTCTGACACTCCTAAGACAGCAAGACCACTCCTCTGCTCCTTCTCAGTCTACTCAACTTGAAAACAATGAGGATGAAGACCTTTATGATGATCCACTTTCATGTAATGAATTATAAATATATTTTCTCTTCTTTATAATTTTTTTAATAACATTTTTTTCTCTAGATAGATACTTTATTGTAAGAATATAGTATGTAAATATATATAATATACAAAATATGTGTTGTTAAAGTGTTTATCTTATCAGTAAGGCTTCCAGTCAACAGTAGGCTACTAGTAGTTAAGTTTGTTGGGAGCCAAAAGTTATACATGAATTTTTGTTTTGTTTTTAATTTTTATTATTATGGGTACATAATAGTTGTATATCTTTATAGGGTACATGTGATGTTTTGATACAGGCATACAATGTAGATTAATCAAATCAGGGTAATTGGTGTATCCATCACCTCAGGCATTTGTCATTTCTTTGTGTTAGGAAAATTCCAAATCCACTCTTTTAGTGATTTTAAAGTATACTCTAACTTATTGTTGACTATAGTCACTTTGTTGTACTGTCAAATATTGTTTATTCTATCCAACTATATTTTTGTACCCATTTACCTCCTGTTCCCCACTACCTTTCCCACACCCTGATAACCATGATTCTATTCTCTGTCTCCATAAGATCAATTGTTTTAATATTTAGCTCCCACATACAAATGAGAACATGAGATATTTGTCTTTTCGTGCTAGAATTATTTCACTTAACATAATATCCTTCAGTTCCATCCATGTTGTTAAAAATGGCAGGATTCCATCCTTTTTGTAGCTATATAATATTCCATTGTGTATAGATACCACAGTTTCTTTATCCATTCATCCATTGATGGATGCATAGGGTGATTCCAAATCTCGGTCATTGTGCTGCAGTAAACATGGGAGTGCAGATATATTTTTGATATAATGATTTTCCCTGCTTTAGATACATACTGAGTAATGGGATTGCTGGGTCATATGGAAGTTCTATTTTCAGTTTTTTGAGGACCCCCCATACTGTTCATCATAGTGGTTGCACTAATTTATATTCCCACCAAAAAATGTATGAAGGTTTCCCCTTTCTTCACATCCTCACTGTCATTTGTTATTGCCTGTCTTTTTGATAAAACTATTTTAACTGAGATGAGGTGGTATCTCGTTGTAGTTTTGATTTGCATTTCTTTGATGACTAATGATTTTGAGCATTTTTTCACATACCTGTTGATCATTTGTATATCTTCTTTTGAGAAATGTCTATTCAAATCATTTGCCCATTTTTTAATCCAATTATTCAATTTTTTTCCTATTGAGTTGTTAGAGCTCCCTGTATATTATAGTTAGCCCCTTGTCATATGGGTAGTTTGCAAATATTTTCTCCCATTCTGCGAGTTGTTGCTTCACTTTGTTGATTGTTTCTTTTGCTATGCAGAAGCCTTTTAGCTTGATGTGATCCTATTTGTCCAATTTTGATTTGGTTGCCTGTGCTTTGGAGGTATTAATCAAAAATCATTGCCCAGACCAATGTCTTGAAGCATTTCCCCAATGTTTTTGTTTAGTAGTTTCATAGTTTAGGTCTTAGATTTAAATCTTTAATCTGTTTTGATTTGATTCTTGTATATGGCAAGAGATAAGAATGTAGTGTCATTCTTCTGTATATGGATATCCAGTTTTACTAGCACCATTTATAGAAGAGACTGTCCTTTCCCTACTGTATGTTTCTGGCACCTCTGTCAAAGATAAGTTCACATAGATGCATGGATTTATTTCTGGGTTCTCTATTCTGTTCCACTGGTCTATGAATATAAGGATTTTCAACTGCATAGCGGGGTGTCAGTGCCCCTACCCTCCGTGTTGTTTAACGGTTAGCTCTGCTTCCAGAATTTGAATGGCATTTAATATATAAAATATATTTGTACATTCTTTCTCCCTTTTTAGGTGTGTGACCTTAACCAGAAATATTAGCTGTTGGAGAAGAAAATCAACAGGATGTATTTTCTATAAAGTAACAACTATAATTAGGTTAATTAGAAAGATACACATAGCTATTAGGAGAGTTAATGACAAATATTCAAGTCTCCTACTTTGTTAATAGAAATAACTTTTAACTTATTTTGATGGTAGAAATTGCCATTAAATTAAGTCTGTTTATGTAATTTAAAAAGACTTTCATAGACAGTGTCTTTTTTTGTTTTGTTTTTTGTAATAAAATGGTTAGGTAAGTGAGACACATTTTATCATTAGCCCCATTTTGTAGAATAGGAAGGTATGAATCAAGAAGTTAAATAATTTGTCTAAAATCATTCAATAGTAATCTTTGGAGCACAGACTTGGATTTTGCTCTCTTATATTAGGCCACAATAGGGTACATTTTATTTAATTAATTAATAATGTGACAGCACTTTGAATTTTACTGAACATATTGACTTATTTCTTTTTTTTCTTTCTTTTTTTTTTTATTTCAGCATATTATTGGGCTACAGATGTTTAGGTTACGTATGTTGCCCTTGCCTCCCCCAAGTCCGAGTTTCAAATATGTCCATTCTTCGGGTGGTGCGCATTGCACTCTTTGTGTATGCATATACCTGTCCCCTCCTCCCTCCTCCCTCCTCCCTCCTCCCTCCTCCCCCT
>NW_012148841.1:1381365-1387568 GCF_000956105.1 Propithecus coquereli | reverse complement strand
GTTCAACAGAAAGTTGTTTAGTTTCCATGACTTTGTGTAGAGATGAGAGTTTCTGTTGGGGTTGATTTCTGTTTTTATTTCACTGTGATCTGAGAAGATGCATGGTATGATTTCTATTTTTTTAAATTTTTTGAGGCATGCTTTATGTCCTAGAATATGGTCAATGTTAGAGAATGTCCCATGAGCTGATGAGAAGAACGTGTATTCAGGGTTTTTTGGGTAGAATGCCCTGTAAATGTCAGTCAAGCCCATTTGTTCTAGAGTTCTGTTTAAGTCCATTATTTCTTTGTTAATTTTCTGTTTGGAGGATCTGTCCTGTCCTGTCGGTGGGGTGTTGAAGTCTCCGACTATTATGGTGTTGCTGTCTATCAATTTGTTTAGATCAAGTAGAATTTGCTTTATGAATCTGGTTGCACCTAAGTTGGGTGCATACATATTTAGAATTGTTATGTCTTCTTGTTGAACCATATTGTCTTATTTCTTGAAAGGTCTTTGTAGAATCTCTCATTCCTTGATTCGCTTGTAGATATATTGATTACCTCTGGTCTGTGTGGACTGCTTTGGATGCTGTTCATAGTAAAAAGCACAGTCCCTGTTTGATTGAAGTTTATGGTGAACCGTGGGCTGTAGCATCATATTATTTGTCTTCTATGACTCATTAAAGTCAACACATCAGAAAATTAATATTTTGGGTGTACAAGCTAAAATATTGTTTAAGTCATTTAAAATATATAACCATTTCAGATGTGATGACATTTTGACTATGGAACAAACATGCTATACTTAGTAGAAAATATTCTCTAAATAGTTTTTCTGTAATGGTTAAGTGCACTGATTTTTTTCCACATTCTCTCACAAGTAGTTCATGAAAAGTTTGTGTAAATGATTGGCCTGTGACACAATGAAGTCAGTTGGCATGTTTAAGAATGTGTAAAAAATTTGAAACACTTTGTATTAAACTGATTAGAACTTGTTCAGATATCATGAGATCTCTTAAAGACTACCATCTTGGTGGATGGAAGTATTATTTAGGTATTTCTCAGGTATTGTAAACTCTTCCATTGAAAAATTGGAACTGCTTAGAGCCCTCGCTTTTTGTTTTCAGGTGGGAGAGGGGAATAGCAATAAGCTGGCTGGTAGGATCCAGGTAGTAGAGCCACATTCTATCAATTCTGCAATTCCAGAATAAGTGTTGTGTAGATGAGGTTCATTGCTAAAGGGATGCAAATCCAGTTCCAGGCAAGAGTGAACTAGTGTTGGTAGATCTCTGCTTTGCCAATAAACTTCATACACTTGAAGGATAAAGTTCAAATCAATTGATAAATAATATCAACATACGGGTTGTTCTTGAACATTGACTATATTAGCTTTCCATGGTCACCCTGAATTGATGAAAATTGGGAATTTTTTTCTTCAGTTAAAAATATTTATTGAGCCACAGTTATTTACCTTTGTGTACCCACAAGAGTAAAATCTTAGGAAGCAAGAGTTAAGAAGCAAAAGTGTATGCTCTTCACAATCAAATTAAAATTCTATGGGCCTAAGCCAAAAAAAATTTTTAGACTTATTTTAAGTGCCTTAACCACCTGGAATTCTTTTTAAAAGTACTTTCCAATTCATTCTTTTTAATGAGAAATGTACATTTCTGTCTTAAATAGGAAACACAATGTCCTTGGCTTAGTTCTCCAAAGACATAGAAGTACACTTTTATGTATAGTGAAGACACAGCTTGTGGCAAATTTATTTCAGGCATGTCAGACTGAAAATCTGTTTCTACAGCAAAACATGCTTCCCTTGAGTTTACTAAGCCTTGTTCTTTAAGTAAATAAGAGATTTTATGGAAGTGTAACCTGAATGTCCCCATCAAGCGGATTACTCTTTCATTTATTATTCTAAGAAAACTATTTGAGCACTCATCCCCATAACTGGCAGAAGTCTATGTCACCCCTCCTCCATATTCCTGAAAACATGGTGTTGCAGTCTATCCAGGTTGCTCCATCTGGGCTCACCTGGGCCCATCTGTTCTTTCCTTCTACCTGTTGATAGAGTCTGCTTGGTTTCATCCACGTCACTCCTCAAGTTGCATGTTCTCATCCTTATTTTATTTTCCAAGGCAGCACTATGAAATGTTTGTTACATTTTAAAGAATTTTACTGAAGTTTGAGGGTAACAGAAGCAGTTACAGAATAAAATGTGAAATAATTTAAATTGATGATCAAACTTTGTATTACTATTCAAACATCTACTCCATAAGGAGTCCATTCCTAGTCATCTGCCCACAGTCTAGTCCTTAAACCAGGATGCTGGATTCCACCTTCTCCTAACGGTCAGTGTGTTCTGCATCTCTTTTCTTTTCCTGAGTTCCAGCTTACTAACAATTGATCCCAATGGCTTTCTAAGGTAAACTATGTTCTATTTAGAGAATGAGGTTTATTATATGCATCTTTCCATATTTATAATTTTCACATGGTTAATTCTTCTACAATGTGCATATGTGCTAGAAAAGAATCTATGTTTTTATGTAGCACAGGGTTATATATAAGACTGTTTAACAAGTTTATCAACAGTGTTGTTTAGGTCTTCTGTGATAATTAAATTTTAGTGTTTTTCTGATTCATAATTTTCTGAGATAACCAGGTTAAAAATTCCCCAACATCAATGTGAATTGCACAATCTCTCTTCCTGATTCTGTCAATTTTGCCTTACGTAGTTGTAAGCATCTATAAAGGTCATAGATGTTTGTGGTTGAGATATATCCTTATTATTGTTTTTTACTATTTGTCTTTTTCTTTATTACTATTTTAACTTAAATTCTATTTTTTCTGATATTGATATTGTAATACCAATTTTCTGTTGGGTAATATTTGTGAGATACAGTTTTTCCAAGTATTCTGTGTAGTTTTTTTTCCAATGCAATTTTCATGCAGAGGATAATTAGAATTTTTAAAATGATGTATTCTTTGTCATTTCATAGGTGAATTAAATATATTTATATCTATTTTAGTTACTAATATTATTGAACATATTTCAATCAGGTATTTTTGAATTTTCAATTTATCGTGTCTTTTTACTTCTTATTTTTTGCATTTTGGTAGATTTAAAACATTTCCTTTATTACCTATTTGTTTCGTTATTGCAAACTATGGATTTTATTTTTAGCCTTCTATGTGTATCCTTAAGTTTTTAACACACAAATCAAAGTTTATACTTCTGTAACAATTCTAAATTGATTCAGCATTATATGCTCACAAAAACCCCAAGAAACTATTTTTAAAATACCTACTGAAGTACCCCACCTATCTTTCTTTTTATAGTCTACAGTTTTAATTCCTCCTATTTTCAAGCATAGAAATTGAATGTTATATTTGTTACAGTTAATAATTAAAGTGATTATATTCATTTTCTAATATCCATACCAATGCAATACAAAGAGTGCATTTGAAAGCCTTAAGAATTATGCTGTGGGTGTCTATATTAAGAGGTAAATTAGCCCCTCAAGAGACTCTTAGATGATGTCCAGTTAACCCAAATGTGCTAAAATCAGCACATGGCACTTTGTACAGTAGCTGATATTAAAGACCATTCAATCATAGTGAAACTGAAGTCTATCAGTCTCCTGCTGGGTGTGAAAGTGAATCCATGTAACACAATCCATTTCTGGTATTCATTCTGTTACTACAAAAGGTATCGCCCTTACACGGGTCCTGCCTTTAGAACAAAGACAACTTTGTGGATAGTAGAAATGAGAAATAAAGGGAAACTGGGTCTTTGATGGGGTCTGTTGTAGAGCCACTGGATAAAAGCGCTTAGAAGTTTATATTTCTCAGAACTCTCAGTTATTTGACACAGCAGATTCCCTTATTATTCATGAAATAATTTGACTGAAAAGTTTGTTACTTACAACTTACTTCTCTGTTCCTTCTTTTTCTTGCAGTCCACTTTGAGTAACCATTTCTTTGTGTTGTGATGGATCCTTTAATATAATACGTCCTTCATGAGGGGTATAGGGGACCTAAATACTTTTATTTGTATTCTTTCTGGAAAAGTATTATTATTTCACGCTCATATTTAAATGAGTTTATCCGAATATTGACTTATAGATTGTAGGTTATTTTTCTTCATTCTGAAAATATAACTGCTTTATTTTGACCAATATTATTTCTGATGAAAAGTTTTCTGTTAGTCTAGCTGTCATTCATCTGAGTACTTTTTCTTTTCCCTTTTGTAATTTTTAGGATTTTTTTTCCCTTTATCTTTGCTGTTCTGCAGTTTCACTGGCTATATTTAGGTGTGTCTTTATTTTCTCATCATAGAGCATGTTTTCGATCTGAACTCTCCTCTATTTCTTTGCAATTTATAGCTATCACTTCTTTGTGTATCGATTCTAGAGCATTCTCCCTATATTCTACTGCTGGGCATATGTTTTAGAGTCTCAACATATTATCACTCTCCCTTATCAATACTTTTATGTTTGTGTACCTCTTTATACCACTTTCCAGACAAGTTCTTGAATGCTGGTTTTCAAACCATGATTTTTTTATTTGAATATACTCTATCTTACTCTGCTGTCTAATAAAGTAGATAGTAAGCATGTGTGCTTATTTGAACAAAATTAATTAAAAGTAAATAAAGTTAAAAATTTAGTTTTTTAGTCACAATAGCTATATTTCATTCAATAGCCAGAACTGACTGATGGCTACTATATTGGACAGTGCAGAGACAGAATCTTTCCATCATTGCAAAAAGTTCTGTTGAAAAGGCTAGAGGAGGCTAGGCACGGTGGCTCACGCCTGTAATCCTAGCTCTCTGGGAGGCTGAGGCGGGCGGATTGTTTGAGCTCAGGAGTTCCAGACCAGTCTGAGCAAGAGCGAGACCCCATCTCTACTATAAATAGAAAGAAATTAGCCAAACAACTAAAAATAGAAAAAATCAGTCGGGCATGGTGGCGCATGCCTGTAGTCCCAGCTACTCGGGAGGCTGAGGCAGAAGGATTGCTTGAGCCCAGGAGTTTGAGGTTGCTGTGAGCTAGGCTGACGCCACGGCACTCACTCTAGCCAGGGCAACAGAGTGAGACTCTGTCTCAAAAAAAAAAAAAAAAAGGCTAGAGGATATTTCCTATTTGAGTCCTTAGATTTAATTATAAAAAAGGTTTATATGCTGTGTTCCTATTTGGTTCTTTTTCATGTACATCTAGCTTTGAATAATTTCTTCCTCAGTTTTCTCCTAATGCCCCATTTGCTTTTATAGGTGTCATTTTTTTTGATATATTATATCTTTGATAACTTTAAAAATGTTTACCTTAAAAGTTATTGTTTCAAAGCTATTCTTTTCATATTGGTGGGAATTTTAATTTTCTTGGCTCTAGTTCTTAGTTGTTTTATTTTGTTTTTCAGATTTTTGTAATATTCACTCACTGGCTCATCTTTAGGCTTAACTTTAGTTTGTTATGTTTCTCTTTTTCTCTCTCTTGTCCTCTCATTTTATTTTTCTCCACTTGCCCAATCTCCAGCTCAATCAAGAATATTTAAGATTCTGGCACCTGTTCTGTGCTGACAGTGGGAATATTGCCTGTCTACTCATGGAGACAGCAACTGGATTGGCATACAACTTGATTGATGGGCTGTCTCCATGACTTCTGCCAAATTAAGTTCATAGGTCATAGCTATAGGGAATAATTATAGTTATTCTCAGTGTCTTTTATGGATGGAGAAAATCCATTCCAGCCACTGATTTCATATTGTAAACCTGGCTCTTTTCTCTCTAAATCATCTGTAGGGGGTTTTCTCAGGTCCCAGTTGCTCTGCAGGGGTCAGACACCTGGCAGCTTCTGCCTCTTTCTGAATTTAATGCTAAACACATATGAGGCGTTAGTGCTTGCTTTGTAATTTCTAACCTACAGTGGTTTAATTTTCTTCTGGTTTTTGAGCAAGCTATACCTCTTTAGTTTAATTGTCCAAAAGTTTACTAGTAGTATCGTTTGAGATGAATAGGTACATTTGTAAATTCAAGACCATCTTGAATGAAGCTTCATGTTTCCCTTTTCTCTTGGGAAATCTATGATTTCTTTTATATTTTCTTGTTTTCCATGTTTCTTTTCTTTTCTTTCTAATTACTTGGGTTTAACCTTTAAACCTATCATCTTTTAACTATGATTTATTCTTTGTTTTTTTTTTTTTTGGCCAGACTCTGAAAAATTCTTGAAT
>NW_012148841.1:1304372-1380832 GCF_000956105.1 Propithecus coquereli | reverse complement strand
TTGTTCAGTTTTTGAATTATGTATGTTCTGTTTTCTCTGGTATCACTTTCATTTGTTACTTTTCTTCATGCTGCTAGTTGTCCTCAAATGTTTGCTGAAAGTTGGTAATAGTATTTTAGAATTAATAAATAGTATTTTAAATAGGTGGCATAGTTTTCTTTTACTGTTATTTAAATGGATACAGTTTACGGCGGCTCTCTCACTTGAGAAGGAAATGTAATAATGACTTTGGCATGGGGCATATCTACTGGCAAGTTTTGTTTGAGGTAAATTGTTGGAGAGTTATCTTTTACCTGAAAGAGCTCATCATTTCACAACTAAAACCTGGAAAGCTAGGGATAGTCCACTGCTTCTTAAGCTACTTGATATAGGCCTCATGACCTACTTACATTCTTAAAAATTATTGAGTGCTCCAAAAAGCTATACCTATCAAAACACAGTATATAAGAAATTAAAATTGAGAAATGTTTTATTAATTCATTTATATATTCATTCATATATATATAATAAACTCATTATATTTTAACATAAAAACATGTATTTGAGAAAAATGACTAGTTTTCAAAATTAAAAAAGTTAGAGATAAAAATGACAGTACTTACGTTTTTGAGAATCTCTTTAATCTCGGTATAAAAAGCTAAATTTTTATACCTACTAAGACAGCTTTGGTTGAACTATTGTAAGAGACTCTTATAGCTCTTGATGGGAAAAGTAAGAATATTTTTAGTCTTTTCAAGTAATTGTATTATTCTTTGATATTTTTACTGCTAAACAAATCTTAAATGGTAGTTTCTTAGAAGTTTGCATATATAATTTGACAGAATGTCAACAAACTGTTAAATTAAAATTCTTGACCTATCTTGCATTTTGAATGGATCTTTTTCTTACTCGTGATTTTTAACAAGAATCTTTGATCATTTTTAGATTCCTTCTCTTCTACTCTGTTAATTCTTGCCTGATGTAGTGGTTCAACCTGAATCTGGACATGCCTTTTGTTTTGAGAGAGCTCTGGGAAAGTGCATATTTGACTACTTAGTGCTATCTCTAGGTTTTATATGCGATGGGGAAAAAATGTAAAAAAATAGTTATATCTGGGCCAGAGTCAGTGGGCTACAAAAGCAAACAGAAATGTAGATTAAACATGCAGCTGATAAATAAAAAATTATGCTTTTGATGGGAGTACCTACTGTGTCCTATTCATTGATAACTGGAAAAAGGAAATCTGTGATTTCTTAGGATATGAATTTGACCAAGGTGAAGCATCCCTTATTTGAGAATCAGTCATGTTCAAAACAAAGGGAAAACAGAAAAACAGACTCCAAAATACCATTTCAAGAATATGCACTAAAAATTAGAATACTGTATATTGAAATAAATGGTTATTTTAGAAAAGCAAAACAGTAGGAAGCTTCTCAGGCTTCACTGGCTAAGTATTGAAGATAATTCTCTTCATTTCAAACACTGGCTTGTCTTTTCTCAATGCAGTTATTTTTGCAAATCACAGATACACCTAACACAGACAAACACAGACTAAACCAAATATACGCTAAAATAATATCTTTCTCTTTATAAGGATTTGTATATAGTATAGCAATTGATATAAATCTTTGTTCTGTAAAAGAGTCTCTGCATGTTCTAAGGTAGTAGATGGGTCACAAAAACTTTTAAAAATATGGTCAAATTTATTTCCCCCCAAAATGCCATAAATAAATATTATCTGGAAAGTTTTCAGAGATGTATGGACTCTCTGATTCTCAGATACTAAGAAAAAAGATAGGCTTCAGTTTAAAAGGGACTGTATTAAGAATGAAGAAAAGTATTGCATCAAGGAAGAAGAAAGCAATTTGACTTAGTATTAAATCAACCATAGACTTCTTTTACATGAAAATAATTATGTTTTTAGAGCACACAAAGGAATGATAATATTAATCCTTGAAATAATTTTGGAATTATTTAAGTTCTAAATTTTTAAATGTGTACAATGCATCTATATTTTGTTAAGCAATGTAATTCATTAACATTTTCTGGCTTTACAAGATAAAATTTATTGTAATAACAACAAATTAGATTCTAGATAAATGTAATGTTGGTCATCTTCCACATAATTTGTGACAACACATCAGAATGATATATTCTATGTTTTATTTTGAAAACTTATACCATATTAGGGCTATAGACGTAACAGAAAGAAATAAAATGACATGCAAAGTCAGAATAAAGTGAGTGAAAAGTAGGACATAAAGTTAGGAAAAAAGTAATTTTGGTATTCCACTGAACTAACAAATAATGACTAATGACAGCTCAAAGTTGGGAGGAAAATTCCTTGGATAGTGCTTCATCCTAAGAAACAAAATTTGCCATGTAAGAATTACCCTATAGTCACTTTTTAAAAATCGATACACTTTTTAAAAACATTTTTAGATTTAGAGAAAAAATAAGCAGATAGTACAGAGTGTCCACATGCCTCCTTTCCTCCCAGTATTCCTATTACTAACATCTGGCATTAGTTAGTACATGTATTACAATAAATGAACCAATATTGATGCATTATTATTAATAATAAGTGAAGTCCTCAGTTTACATTAAGATTCACTCTGTGCTGTACAGTTCTATGGGTTCTGACAAATACATACTGTCATATATCCACCATAACAGTATCATAGAGAATATCCTCTGAGCTTTAACTGTTCATCCCTATCCCTTCTCTCCTCTTCTACTCCCAAAACCCTGGAAACCACAAATCTTTTATCATCTCTATAGTTTTGCCTTTTCCAGAATGTTATATATTTGGAATCTTACTGGCTTTTTTATATCCAAGTTTCTTCCATGGCTCTTCATGATTCAATAGCTCATTTCTTTTGATAGCTGAATATGATTCCATTGTATACCACAGTTTATCCATGCACCTACTAAAGGAAATCTTAGTTGCGTCTACATTTTGGCAGTTATGAATAAAGCTGCTATAAATATTTCCTAGTTCTTATGTGGATGTAAATTTTCACAATTGCAAAGATGTGAAAACAACTCAAGTGCCCATCAATACATGAGTGTGTTAATAAAATGTGGTATATGTATACCATGGAGTTCTACTCAGCCACAAAAAACAATGGTGATCTAGCACCTCTTGTATTATCCTTGATAGAGCTGGAGCCCATTCTACTAAGTGAAGTATCACAAGAAAGTAAAAACAAGCAACACGTGTACTCACCATCAAATTGCTATTAACTGATCAACACTTAAGTGCACATATAGTAGTAACATTCATCAGGGGTTGGGCAGATGGGAGCAGGGAGGAAGGGATGGGTATATACACACCTAATGGGTACAGTGCACACCGTCTGGGGGATGGACATGCTTGAAGCTCTGACTCGGGTGTGACACAGGCACTATATGTAACCTAAACATTTGTACCCCTGCAATATGCTGAAATTAAAAAAAAAAGATATATCTTACAGAAAAAAAAATAAAATAAAATTTCATTTGTCAAAAAAAATAAAATAAATAAATTTGGCAAATACCTAAGAGGGAGATCACTAGATCATTTGGTAAGACACATTTAATTTTGTAAGAAACTACCAAAGTATCTTCCAGAGTAGCTGTATCATTTTGCATTCTCACCAGCAGTGAATAAGATTTCCTCTTGCTCCACATCCTTCCCGTCATTTGGGCTGTCAGCGTTTTGGACTTTAGCCATTTTAATAGGTGCGTAGTGGTACCTGATTGTTGTTTTAACTTGAATATCCTTAATGATATATGGTATTAAGCATCTTTTCATATGATTACATGCCATCTTTATATTAATATCTTCTTCGATGAGGTGTCTACTTAGATAATTGTCCATTTTTTTAATGGAGTTGTGTTGTTATTACTGCATTGCATTTTAAGAGTTGTATATTGTGGATGCAAGTCTTTTATTAGTAATGTGTTTGGCAAATATTTTATCCTAGTCTGATGCTCGCATTTCATCTCTTTAGCAGATAAGAAATTTTTAATTTTAATGAAATCTGACATAATATTTTTTTTCTTTCCCAGATCAAGCTTTTGGTTTTACATCCATATACATGTAGACAAACTCAAGGTCACACAGATTTTCTCCTACATGGTCTTCTAGAAGTTTTCTAGTTTTCATTTTACACTTAGGTCTATGATTCATTTTGTTAATTTTTGTGAGGTTTAAGCCTGTGTCTAACTTTGTTTCTTTATTTGTTTGTTTCGCATTTCAATGTCCTATGATCCAGCACCATTTTTTTTTATTTCAGCATATTATGGGGGTACAGATGTTTAGGTTACATATGTTGCCCTTGCCCCCCGCTCCCCAAGCACCATTTGTTGAAAAGACTATCCTTTCATCACTGAAACTAATCTTTGACAAAGGAGCAATGGCAATTCAGCTTTCCTCATGCAGATCCTGTATGTAGTTTGTTACATTTATGCCTATGCATTTACTTTTCTTTCTTTTCTTTTTTATTGTTGCAAGGGTAAATGGTATATTAATTTCAGGTTCAAAATGTGCATTGCTAGTATGTAGAAAAGCAATAAATGTTTGTATATTAATTTATTTCTGCAAACTAACTATAGTCTTGTTAATTTCAGGAATTTTTTGGTCAACTTTTTGGATTCTCTACATAGATATTCATGTCATCTGTGACCAAGGGCAGTTTTATTTCTTCCTTCTCAATCTGTATGCCTTGTATTTCCTTTTTAAAAAAAATTGTCTTCTTGCATTACCCTGAATTTCCAGTATGATATTGTAAAGGAGTATTGAGTGGCAACATAATTGCCTTGTTCCTGATCTTAGCAGAAAGGCTTCTAGTTTCTCATCATTAAGTGTGGTATTAGCTGTAGGCTTTTTGTACATATTCTTTATCAAACTGAGGAAGCTTCACTCCATTCTTAGTTTGCTGGGAGTTTTTAATCATGAATGAGTGTTGGATTTTTACAAATGCTTTTCTGCATTGTTCTGTTATTTTTCATTCTTTTTTCTCTTTGCATTTCACTTTGGGAAGTTTCTATTGACGTATCTTCACGCTCACTGATTTTTTTCCTTAGCCATACCCGGTCTACTGCTGATCCCATCAAACATTCTTAATTTCTCTTACAATGCTTCTTGATTTCTAGAGTTTCCTTTTCATTATTTCTTAAAGTTTGCATTTTTCTGTTTATATTACTCATCTATCCTTGCATGTTGTCTACATTTTCCACTAGAGTTTTTAACGTATTAATAATCAGTATTTTTAAATCCCTATCTGATAATTCCAAAATCTGTATAAAATCTAAATCAGGCTTTGATGCTTTTTTGATCTCTTCATATAGGCTTTTTCTTGCCTTTTAACATGTCTTTTAACTTTTTGTTGAAATCTGACATGATGTATCAGGTAACAGGATACATGAGGATAAATATACATCCTGATAGGCTGTGTTTAATGTTTTCTGTATCTGTGAGTGCCAGAGACTTCAGGTTCCTCTAGTTTCCTTTTTTTCCCTTTCTCCTATTTTGATTTCCCTAAGAATTTCTTCTTAATTTGTGTTCGTGCATTGCAGCTGTCTCTCTCTCTCCCGTAATCCACTATTATTAGACTGGAGCCCTGCATCAGATTTTGGTAAATCTGGGGTAGGGGAAGCATTATATATCTATAATCATGATTAATCATATGATCGACAAAGATCTAATCATATATTAAATATTATAGTATATCTAATCATATATTACATAATTATGATTGAATCTTAAGTTGTTACTTGATCTTGAGTCACTAGGCTGTGACCTTCAGAAGTAATTTTTAGCCTTTTTTTGGTCCCCTTAGTGAGATAGAAGAGTAGAAGGGGCTAGAGTTGTCTCATTGCCCTTTCTCCAAGTCAGATAATGCTCTGGCAAAGTAATTTCCATTAGAGGACAGGTCTTTGTCATGGAGAATGCTCTGAGCATATTTCAAAATGGTTAGTTTTCCTTTATCAGGTCTGAAAAAATTTGTGTTAGATCTTTATAATGAGAACCTTGTGAGTCTTCTGGAGGGTCCCCACCGTTTGCCTTTTTTTGTAACCACAAAAATAAGGACTTGGGAGCCCACCTAAGACTGGGTTTCCAGGGTTTTTTTTAACTGTCAAGCTAGTCCACATTCAGCCTCTAAAGATTTCTCAAAATTACCATTTAAATGCTCCTACCAGTTACCAACTCTTTAATGACTTTTGCTGCTGCTAAGCTGATCTCAGCTGTGATTTCAGGTTTGCTGATCTCAGTTCTCTGATGGATATAATACAAGTCAGTGATTTCAGTTTGTTCAGATTTTTTTTATTCTGAGGATGGCATGGACAACTTCCAAGCTCCTTATATGTTGGAGCAAAATCAGATTACTACCATAGTATTCTTTAAGAATTTATTTGTGATGTCAAAACTGTATAGATCCCGTGTATCTCCTAATTGTATGAACAATACATATTCACAGCAAAGTACTTGGAAAATATAGAAAGTAAAAAGAAGTGAAAGTTACATAGAATTCCACCATTCTAAAAGCTCTTTTAATCTATCATCCTTTTTTCATGTAAATTATGTTATATATTACCATACTCATAAAAATATTTAATTTAATTTCCACTTATTTGTATTGGCTTAATTGTATTCCATCATAGGGAAAACTATTATTAAATTTATCCAATTCTTATTTCGGCTCAAATTATTGTTTACTATTCATATAAACAAATAATGATAGCCACATTTATCTGTCAAATCAAATAAATATTGTTTTAATAATGACAAAATTTTTAATCCAATATTTGAACTTTATTTCCTTGTCTGTCATCTATTTTTAATGTAAACTATACTTTTTCTTTCTCTATGAATTTTTCCTTTTTTCTAAAAACTATAAAGTTCTATTATCTTTAAATCAGAAAAACACACATCCGTACTATACTTCAGATTTTCCATGGCTCTGCATGCAATTCTTTATTTCCTCTGTATTTCAACTTCATACATGGTATTAAAAAGTCCTCAATTCCACCATCCATCAAATATCTTATCAATTCTTTTCTTACCACACAATGAATAATTCTCTACTGGTCAGAAGACCACCTTCATGTTCCATTTATTTATTGTTCCATCTTTGGACCTTTGTGCTAATGTCATACAGTTTTTAATTTTTAGAATATTGGTATTGGCAGAACATTTTCAATAAATTATTTTGTTTTGTAATAGGTAATATAATTTTATAGATCAAATGTCAAAAATATATAGTAAAATATCTCCATCCCTTTTAAATTCCCCATCTTCCTATCTCCTCTATCAAGTAACCACTGTCATTTAGATATTATTTATATTTCTATGTATTTTTTTCTCATTTTATTCAAGTCAATACAAATATACATTTTTTTTAAATAAAAATATGCAAATGGTCGTATGTTATAAGACTCTTCTGGAGAACTTTCCTTAGTATAGAAAGAGATTCCAAATTTGTGTTTTTAGGTACATACCATTCCAAAATATGGATGTCATAATTTATTTAGCTATCCTCATATTGATGAACATTTAGGATTTTTTATTACACAATTTTTATACATAATCAAATATCAATGCGAGAATATGCTCAATAAAATACTTTTAGAACATAGTTGTTTTTTTATTTAATTTTTTATTTTGAGATAATTCTAAACTCATGGGCAGGTGTAAGAAACAGAACAGAGAGATCCCATGTGCCCTTTTCCTAGTTCCCCAGTGGTAAATCTTGCAAAACTGTAGTACATTATTGTATCTAGGATACAGTCAAGATAGAGGCAAGATATATAGACAATCCTGTCATTTGCAAATGACAGGATTATATTTCTTCCTTTACAATCTTTATGACTGTTGTTTCCTTTTTGGAACAATTTGATTTGTTATATAGCTAGAGATAACCAATACACTAAGGGAGCATAGTAAATATTGAAGCATAGATTTAAACCAAGGTTTCCAAATGCAAATGCTATACTGTTTTGAATAATTATTTAGGAAACTGTATCACTAATATAAAATTCTAAAGATTCAAGATTTCCAGGTATGTCTTAGAGGGGAAAAGGAGGGCCTTCCTGAAATCCGTTTGCATGAATGTCTTAGATACATCATGAGAAAAAATTTAATCCAATGGAAAAAAATTATCAGTGGCCTTAGTGGCCACCTTTTTCTCCTTCATACATTTTAACTGTCTTTAATTGTCCAGGGCCTTAAAAGATTAGTTATTCTATGCAAGTGTGCTCTGATTACTAGAACAGTTATATTTTACCATGAGAAAGCTTTTTTGAATTGTGTGTATGTGTATGCATGTGCATACATGATGTTATGTATGAGTGCACATGTATGTATGTGTATATTTGATTTTCAGTGTTCCTTATATAAGAGGGATTCTATTGTTCTATCCTCTAAGACAGAGACTATCTCTTTTTATTTTTCTTGGAAAGTCAGGGTAATCATAAAATCCATATTTCTATTTCTTGATAAAGCAAAATTATTACTGGTAGTTATAGACTCATGCATGTAATTCTCAGGGATTATACAACATGAGTTAGTTTACTTAATTTTTCTCATAAGACTTTTAACCTACTTTTTCAAATTTAAATCTCTTGGAAGATTTACTTCTAAATTTTGTCGGGATCTAGGGCAAGAATACAAATGGAGGTCCACATATTAAATGTTTATATATTTCAAAGCTATACATCAGGTTATATCTCCTAAAATATATTTTATCTCCTACTTTGGTAAATCGATGTCTTTAATAAGAAAATTAAAAATGTATATATATTATACATATATATATAAAGCCATATGATTGAGGCAAAATATAAAAAACAATTGAGTTTAAGTATTATTCAATTGATCAATCAATGTTTGGCTGATTGATAGATGATAAAGTAGACACATGTAATTTATAATTTATTTAGTATTTATTTCATAAAACTGTTTTTTATTTCAAGCAAAATTATGTTGTTAAAATAATGGCTTTCACATAAATTGTGTTCTTGTTACAGTAATGCCAAATTAAATAATCTTCTTGAGTCATTAAAGTTTTTATGTAGTGTTTTATTCATATTAATTTAGAGACAGTTTGTTCTGCTGAAGTTATTCACTAAATTGAAATTACCAAAAATTCCATAAAGCAATAGACTCAGAAATTCACCATGAATTTTACTTATCATATTTAAACATTGTAAAATAACCACATGTGTGATAAATTATAATTATCACATTATTACAGAAAAGTTAACTTTTATCATAAAATTCAAACTCACTTATAAAATGATTTTTGCTCTCTCTTAAAGTAATATCTACGTATACTTAGTAATGTGAACAATTATTACATTCATGTTCATCTAGATCTGCACATATATACATTTGAGAGTAATATGAATTGTTTAATTTTGCAAAATATTTCTCTTCCTGCTGTTGATAATTTTGCAAACGTAATTCTTGAGTAGTTCCAGAACCAAGCTTTGGAAACAAAGAGAAAAAGAAAATAGGTGTTTGAAATGATACTCCATTTGGCAAAAATCTATTATATTCATTCTATGTGAGAAGAAGGCTTATATGTTAATTCATTTGTCTTTTTTCTTACCTGAGCATCCCACCAAAGAAATCCTTCTGGAACTCTGAAACAGTTTCTTTCTCTAATGTCAGCAACAACCCAAACCACAAACTTTCCTGGTATTGGGACACAATTGCCTTTTGTTTCTAGGACATTGTGCAGGAGATGTGTTTCCTTTTCTTTGGTATTTGCATTAATCAAAACTAGCAGCTATTTAGACTTACTGGTTGTGTCTGAAATTGTATACTGGTTTCTGCAGGTTGGATCCTAATTGACAGACCGGTCCATGTGTTTTTTTATTAAATTTTAAGTTTGTGTGTATATATATTAGGAGAAAGATAAAGAAGAAGGATGAGGGGGTGTGGAAAGAGAGAAAGAGAGAGAGAGACACACACACAGAGACCCTTTACAGCATGGGACCCAAGTCAATGGCCCCTCTTGGTCCTACAGTTGTGAGAATGTGTGATAATAACATGCTGAGTTCTGAGTAGATCCCAGAACATGCAGAGGCCTTTTTGTCAATGACTTTGGCACAGGCACAGCCTCTGTCTCTAGACTAATCCAACTAGGTTTAATTTAGTAAAAGAACCTGGACAGCTGGACTGTTAAACAGTCACCTGACCAGATTTGCTCTGATGAAATAGGACCTGGCTGATGCTTTGCTCTATGAACTATACTTAGCGTGTTTTCAGAAAGTCTGGATTCACTCAATAGGGTAATGATTGTCTGAGAGTCAGACGGTTCATGTGCAACTATTCTATTTTCTGGATGGCTGCTGTTATCATCTTTCCCTAGTACTGTAAATGTGTGGTTAGTATTGCATATATACAATCTTTACTTGCAATTTTAGAAATTTCAGTTGGCAAGTATGGAAAAAGGCTTATAAGTTGAATGTTTGCAAATTTTTGATGTTTTTAATGCATAATTCTTATACATTAAAATCCTGTGTTACTTATTAATTTATATTATCTTACAGTTTTTAAAATCAATTTGTTTTTAATGAAGGCTTAAATGGTCAATACAGCATTCATCTTCCAATAGGAGTGCATTATTAGTGAGATTGGGTATCAATACAATCTTTATTTGCTATGAATGGAAATGCAAGCTATTGTGTATTATAACTATTGTTTAAACAAGCAGATAACAAAAGAGCTCAAAAATCATCAGGAATATTTTTTCCCCAGTCTTGTTGTAGTTTTATATTAGTGTCTTTTCTAAAATTAAAATACAGTAAATCATGTCATCATAAAATGAAATCTGTAAATGTAAAAAATGAATCATATAGGCTGTGCGTGGTGGCTCACACCTATAATCCTAGCACTTTGGGAGGTCAAGGCTGGAGGATTGCTTGAGCTCAGAAGTTCGAAACCAGCCTGGGTAAGAATGAGACTCTGTCTCTAAAAAAAAAAAAAAAAAAAAAAAAAACAAATCATATAATTTTATGATTGTTGCCTTTTAAAACTTTAGGATTTTTTTCTTTGCTGACTTCAATTTTGATTGTGTGTTGGAGATACAATTGCATGATAATAATAGTAAGTATTACCTATTTTGTTCCTCATATTGTACCGGTTGCTTTACTTTGCTAATTCAACCCTTTCACAAATCATATAGGTGACTTAAATTTGCATTTTTGTGCAACTAACAGAAAATCCGAGTGTCATCAGCTGTGGCATATTGCATTATTTACCCCAAATACTCACCACCACCTAGTCCATTTGCCCTTTGTTACGTTACTTTGCAGTTCTCTCCTCTAAATGTAGTAGAGCCTGTTTCCCATATTTTGATTAGGGGTTTGCCTTGTGACTTGGTTTAGTCAATAGAATAAAGCATTCCATTTTTGGGGTTAAAGAGGCCTTTGGGGTTTCTATTAGCTTTCTTGTGATTCTATCATTATGATGAGAAGAGTTTCCTTGGGCTATACTGCTGGTTTCAGAAAAAGGACAACAGACATATCAAGCAGAGCCACCCCTGCCAAGTTGCCCCAGATGAGCATATTCTACATTAACTGACACACAGATGCAGGAATGGTAAGCCACTGAGTTTGGGAGAGCATTGCTATTGAGCAATAGGTAACCAGCATATTTATGTTTACTTACCTCATACAACAAGAATTTTAGAAGGAAATTCTAGACTCATGGAACCTTTCAAGTATGTTTTAATACGCCCAGATCCTTCAATAATTCCTGTTACATCAAAAATTATGTTATGGCTTTTAATTCTTATGCTCAGAAAATAGCTTCAACAGCACCTTCCCCTTCCCTTCCGTCTCCCTCTCTTCCCCTCCCCCATCAAGAAAAAAAATAGCTTCAATAAACATCTCATTGTCTAGAGTAGGATATCATGACCACATACATCCTCAAGATTGGCTGAGAAAGTGGGTATTTTTCTTTGTAGCTGCTATCATAGGGACAGGCAAAACAAAAATGAATTATCAATGCCTTTTGGGGAAGTAATCTGCTGTGTCTGCCACAGTCCTTTAGTCACATAATATTCAGATTTACTACATTTCTTATTTAATAGTTTATGCACTCACCTCCCCCACCCTCAAGAGATACAACTCAAAGGTATGATTCAGTTATTGCATCTAGCTTCAAGTTAGGATATCTGGATGATGTACAGTTTTTCTGTCAGATGCAGATATAGTCTTATAGTGTATAAGTTTAAAAGACTATAACAATACAATGTACGGTGGTAGAGAATCATGAGATTTAAGCAATAAAAATCCCATTTGGAAATAGGGAGAATAGAAAATAGCCATAACTATGAACAAATCCTGCTGTTTAGGAATAGGGAAAACTCTGCTCTGGTGATGGAAAAATTCCTATGAGACCTTGATTCTGTTCTTGGGAACAACTTCCTTATCTATTATCCTCCTTGGTGTTATCTGAGGTAGATTTGGGGATGATGACCTCTCTAGCAGGTGTGGAGCTTTCTCAAATTGTCTTCTCTTGGTCTGAGTTTGAAGGCCTAGAATTTATATTCGTTTGGAACATTCACTGGCTCTTGAGGTCTACATTCGTGAATTATTTGATGATTCAGTTCTCCCTAAAATTAGTAAGTGCTCAGTCAAGTTGTTTTTGGTCACATCTATAAGAAAGTATTCACAGATTTTATCCACATACAGTTTTAACCCTCAGAGACTTTGGCTCTTGTTTGTCTTTCTACTCTACCTATTCTCTTGGCATTTGATTTGAAGCAATTTCTTTGATGTAATTTTTTAAAATGGGAACTTCAGTGAGGTAAAATTTTTTATTCCTTTTTTGGCAGCCACTTCCAACACTTTGAATGGCAGAGCATTTTAACAAGCAAGAGAAGTGCCTGAGACCCAATCTTGTTTTCTGTAAGGCTGATACTAACCTTCAGGTTTTAACCAGTTCAAATACATAGACTTCTGTTTTCCTGATTCCCTCATCCTGAATAATACATTGTTTGTCTTTTCAACACTGAAAAGGCTCCAAATGACATGAATCAATCAACATGGGTTGCACCTACAAGGAGCACCTCTCTTACCATTTGCAAATTTGATAAACCAAATCTGAAAGGCCCACCCTTTCTTATAAGGATTTTCTAAAGTTGGCATAGGCCAACATTCTGAATTTTTAAAATATTATTTCTGTAAAAGTTACAACCTGAGTCTGCATGTGGTCTATAGCAGGCTATAGTTAGACCAAATGTTTTGTCTTCCTATAACAAGAATCTGCGCCCTCCTCCCTAGAAATTGGCAGGACTTTGTGTCTCAGGGTCCTACCTCTTTTATACTTAGTAAACTCAATATTGTCTTTCTTTCTTTTTTTTGCAGCATCCCAATTTCAAGTACAGATTTTACATTTGTTAAAATTTTGTTTGGTTACAAATAGTAGGAATCCTATACCAAGGCAAGTTCAACAGCTATAAGATTTCTATATCTCATTGAAGAAAGAACCTGGGGTGACTGTTCAAAGACAGATTATTCCATTTTCCTGATGGCCCATCCTGTACATGTGACTTTTGTCATTGTGATCATAAGATGGTTCTGTGCTTTTAGACATTCACTCTACATTTCATGTGGAAAAGGGGGGAAATAAAGGCAAGCAGGCTGACTTCATCTGTTCCTTTAAGAAACTTTCCTGGAATCCCTACCCAGTGACTTATACTCACATTTCCTGGTCAGAAGTAGTTTTCAAGTTACCTCTACTTTTAAAGCAGCCAGGGAAAGTGAATATGTTACACTTTCAGCTGATATATTAGAGGTAGGAAGGAGGAATTTGGTTGTGAATGGCTTTTGTGTAGCTAACCCATAGTATTGACATCAATATTGTTTCTCTTGATTAGATTAGGAATTTACAACTATATTTTTCCTTAAATTATCCAAGTTGTTTACATGTACAATTGGGAATATTTTTTCTAATAAAAGCTTTACTGTCTGTTTTATTTAGAATGTCTAACCCCAGTCTTTTAAATTTCCTTAACCCCACAATTTGGTAACTGTTTCAAATAAAAGAATGTTCCTTTGTTGAGTACAAATTTATTAATAAAAAATGAGAAACATCTTAATAGAAATCCCAAGGCTCTCATTTTTAGAGCACCATGCTCAGTACAAGTAAGACTTGCTAGGGTTTAATGGAAAGAACAAAGGAAATGGAGGTAGAAGACTCCTCTTTTTGCCAAATAACATAAGACTTTTGAGCATCAGACTTTCTGTTCCACACAGTCAGATCATATCTATTTCAAATGAAGGTTGTATAATTTAATTAAAATAATGTCTATGGAGGCATTTCGTGAAGGCTGAGGCAGGTTGTATCACAGATATTGTTACATATTCACCCCAAACTAAAGGGAAGTTGATTTTTGCCAAAGAAGTACATACACAATGGGCTTACACTTTTTACACTTATGGGGATCTTTAGAGATCTATGTTTATGTGAAATTCTTTTTCCCATCTTATTTTACTATAGAAGAAAGCCCACTTTGCTGAATTTCTCTAAAATGATAATTTTCTGCTCTCTTAGGACCATTAACTGAAGAAAATTCATTTGAAAAAATTTTATCCTTTTCAGGTTAATTTAATGTAAGTACAGTGGTGAGCTCTGTGAAGACTGCTGCTTCCTCTGTCAGATGTCCTTGCTGAAGTCTGTTAATAATGTGCCCTTCATGATTTATGGGCTGTCATTAGAGAAAGGAACAGGAATGACAGAAAAGTTACTCTTAGGTGAGTCATATACTGAAAAAACACAACTTAGAACATAACAGTGACTCTGTTGTGCTGTCTAATGCCAGTCAAAAGATGACTGCATCACCAATTCTGCAAAATGTGTCTTCATTATTGTCTTTTTATTTCACTCCTGTGAGAACATAGGAGTCTCGTCTCAAGAATGTTGGGATTAAAAAGCACACACATTTAAAATGAAAAGAAGTGAAAAGAGATAAGAGACAGTGAAAACATCTCAGTCAGGTTTATGTAGGATATAAAGGTAATAAAATTTATTCTCCTTCTAAGCAAGCAATAGAGTTTCTAAAGAATTTAACTTCCAAATTCAGAAATTTCAAAAACACCATTCTGGTTATGGAAGGATCATATTTCTAATTTGCATAGGCTAAATTTCTTCTTAATTTATTAGCACACTGAAGTTTGGGAATAAAATAATAAATTACTGATACATAAAGTGATTTTTTTTTTTTTTTGAGACAGAGTCTCACTGTGTTGCCTGGGCTAGAGTGCCATGGTGTCATCCTAGCTCACAGCAACCTCAAACTCCTGGGCTCAAGTGATCCTCCTGCCTCAGCCTCCCGAGTAGCTGGGACTACAGGCATGCACCACAATGCCTGACTAATTTTTTCTATATATTTTTAGTTGTCCGATTAATTTCTTTCTATTTTTAGTAGAGACGGGGTCTCGCACTTGCTCAGGCTGGTTTCGAACTCCTGAGCTCAAACAATCCGCCCGCCTCGGCTTCCCAGAGAGCTAGGATTACAGGCGTGAGCCACCGCGCCCGGCCCATAAAGTGATTTTTGCAAATATTTTTGTCTCTCAAAAATTAGTAGTTACTAAATTTATTCCATTAGAATTGAAAAACTTGAATTGCAGTTTCTCTTTACTTACCATCGCTAACATCTGTCTGTTGACTTTGCTATAAATTCATATTTGTAGAGGTACGAAGTTTATCTGCTGACCTACTAGACAATTGTTATCCATAGATTGTTTGCACCAATGGGCAAAGAGAAGCCGAGTTTAGTCTGCATTTGTCTCATGTTGTGCCTCACTCAGTTGTTTGCTCCAAGATACATCTAATGATATTGGTGCTGCTTTCATTTTATGGCTGACAAAGGAGTGAAATGGTGAGGCAAAGCTAAACTATAAAATCTAATCCTATTCTTGACATTTGACAGTCGGTGCCCAGTTCTGTAGCCATTAATGCCTATTATTTCTTGCTGATGTTCCTGATGAGTTACATACAAAGAAAATTCTTTTCAGTTAGTGGTAAATTATCCAGGCTCTCTCCCTCCGTTTTTTGTAGTATTGATCAAATGTGTGCCATGCCCTTCAATCATTCTGCAATCTGTGCAACATGCTACAGACTTAATAAATACCTCATCGAAAAGTTGTCATTTTTGTCACAGAAAACTATATGTCAGATATTCAGATATTCACTAATAGATATTGAGATTATAGTAACATCAGTATTCTTAACCTACCTAAAGAAAATTAGCCTTACCTACAGAAATCTGTAAGGATATTGTATTTATTTTTCCTTGCTTTCAATAATATACAAATGAGAAATTTTCTTTCATTTGGGGATAAAAAAGTACATTTGAAATCTAGTTCTCATATGTTTACACTACAGATTAATGTCATGACCAAATTATTTTTTAAAATACAGTATTTATAAATAAACATAGCTATAAGAAAACTCATATTGTTTTCCACAATGATAGATTTCTGATTTCTTATAATACATAGTAGTTTGCAGATGATTCTCTATTTTTCAAAGATGAAAAGTTCGATGATTTCATGTTTTATTACAATATATACAGTAAAATTATTTGTGACTTAGGTAAAAGCAGATGAGAATAAATCCTCAGCTAACACCCCAAGAGGGGGAATATATGACTTAATACTAACAATTGTCAGTCTTGAAAATGACTAGTTTTGGAGCAGACTAATTCACTTATCTTTTTTGTCATGATATCCTAATCTCTAGAAATCAAATATTAATATAAATAAACACATTTCAATCGAGAAACAGTGAAAAGGTCTCCATTTAAGAATACTGTAATTTTAATCTCAATTGTGGTTAATGCTTTGTCAATCAGCTAATATATTTTTTTAATGTCTACTAAGTGTCAAGTCCTTTAATCATCATTGAAGACACAGAGGTTGTCAGGTCTGGCCTCTTGGTGCGCTGTTGTCCTGGTTCTTTGGCTCCTTGCTTGGAAAAATCATAAGCAGGGCTAGTGTGATTCACGGAGTGAATACAGATAGGAAGCAATTCCACACAAACACCTTTTATTGCAGAAAAGTAAGAAGCTACACAAAATGAAAATACATTCCAGAGACAGGAACGGCTCAGTCTCCATGAGTGGAGAAAGACGTTAAGGGCTCCCAGGTGGTTTCCTTTCATTGGCCTGGTCCAGGGGAGGGCTTATGGGAGGTGTGGGATGTTACCAGAGGATTGATGTATGTGATTGTCAGGTGTTCTGTGTTTTCCTGCAGTCCTTTCCCTTGATTGGTCCCTAGCTTCTCTGCCCCTAGGAACTGCTCTCCTGGCTTGTATCTGCCACCTGCAGATTTGGTTCTTGCCTAACAAGATGAAGGTGGCACACACACAGTTAGTAGACTAAACTGGGAGATCAATACCAGCACCAACAATAGAGGTGTTACAAAATATACTTTATGAGCCTATAAGGAAGATACCTCAGTGTGTCTGAGGAAATCCAGAAAGGCTTTATGGAGTAGGAATCATATTTCTTTTAGTTTTTGTTTGTGGTAGGCAAGATTAATGGCCACCCCAAAAGGTGCACATCCTAATCCCTGACACCTGTGAATATGTTGCCCTACATAGTAAAGAGAACTTTGTAGATGTGATTAAGTTAAAGGGTCTTGGGATGGGAAGATCATCTTGGATTATCTAGTCCTTATAAGTTGAAGAAGGAGTCAGAGTCTGAGATGGAGGCATCATGACAAAAGCAGGGATCTGAGTCATATGATGCCAGGAGCCAAGGAATGCAGGGAAGTGGAGAAGGAAAGGAAATACGCTCTCTCCTTGAGCTTCCAGAGGAATACAGCCCAGCTGATGCCTTGATGTTTGCCCAATAAGATTAATTTTGAACTTATGAAGTCTAGGAATTGTAGGTTAATAAATGTGTGTTGTCTTAACCCACTAAGTCTATAATAATTTGTTACAGCAGCAATAGAAAATTAACACAGTGGTTTTTTTTATTTCTTTGTTTTGCTATTTAGCATCAGAATGCCTGTTCTGTATTTTGACAATTCTCCACTGTTTGAGATAGGAGCACATAATGCCAGAGAGACACACTTTCCTAGTCTTTCTGAGAAAGAGAGCATGAGTCGGACTCTGGGGCTTGGCAGTTTAGAACTTCACTCCCAGGCCTGACAGTAGTGGTAACAGTGCCTCCAACATCCAGTCTCTAAGAACAGCGCTGCCAGGGGCCATCCTTAGTCTAGTCAAGGTAGAAACTGAATTGCAACCTCTGACCTCTTCTCCTTTTGTCCCTACCATTTTAAAAAATTTGCTTATTAGAGCCTTTACAGTGATTTTATGTGGTATTAGATATGCTTTCAAAAAAATTTCCTTTCTGCTTAAATCACCCAGAGTCAATTTCTGCCACTTTTGTTGAAGAATGTAGAATGATAAAAAAAGTGGAGAGAATAAAGACATAAGGCATGGAAGGAGAGATCCAAGAGTACTGAGATAACTTCAAGTATGTTAGCAGTGCTGTAGTTTCTAAAGCAAGGGGCTTGGTAGATAATATTGTACCAGTAGCCAAGAATCAAAGGGAATCACTCAGGTGCCATGAACATAAAGTTAAATTGTTTAAATTGTAAATTTTATCCTTTATCTAATAGTGGGGGTCATTGAAGAAATAACAGAGTGATATAATCAGATATAGATGTTTTGAAAAAGATAAATGAGACAAGTAAAACAGAGATTATTAAAGAGGCCATTTAAGTAGTTTAGGAAGACTTTGGAGTACTTCATATAAAGATTAACAGAGCAGAGATGGAAACAGAGAGAGTAGTATGAAAGTTCTATTTCTTTTTAATTTTTACATTAGGAGAAAATGACTGCTGCTTTATGATTAAATGAAGATGGGAGGTGAAGTTGAGGCAATAATATAGGCTGACTTTTTATTCAATTTTTTGTGTTTTGAGTTTTTAATATACAGGTAAGATGTATCAGGCAAGCACACTAGTTTGAAATTCAAGAAAGAGATGCAAGCAGATGGTATATATTAGGAGTCTTCAACTTCAGGGTACTCACAGAAGCCTCAGGTATTGAGGAGATCTGCTGAAAGGAGGATAAGATAAATGATATAATCAACATAAATCTGGTGTTCAGTTGGTCTCAATGCCATAGTTATTAAATCTGTTTACTGAGTAGTAGTGAAAACAGCAACAACAACTGTTTTTATTGGAGGCAACTGAGTAACTTGATGCATGTCAACCTGGGAAGTGAAGCAGTGAAAGCAGATTTTTTTCCCACGTTGTTACTCTGTACAAAGCATTTGACCGCTGTCAAGAAATGAAAGTGGACTCTTAACACTTCACAAAACTTTCAATTACATGTAGGTAGAAAGGGAATTTATTTAGCTTTTCCCTTTTCTGAGTAATATTTACTAAATTAAGCCAACTGGCATAACTGTGGTTGACATTGGCTACAGAGCATAGCATATTCCTGAAACATTTTCATAGACAAGAAGAAATAAAGAATGCTGAAATATATACCAAAGTTTATTTGAATTATGATACTAGTGAGAATGGAAGGATACTCCACAAGGAAATAAAGAAATGAAATAAAGTACGAATCTGAATCTCAAACATTCTGCTTCTACTGACTTGAATATTCGACCTTCAGGATTTATAGAAGAGCAATGGGTTAGAAAATTTGGTCTATTACAACAAGTTCAAGTACAGAGATTTTTTTTCTAAAAAGTTATTCAAGAGATAACTATTTTCATCCTGTCTCCAGGAACCATGGAATAAGATATGAGAAAATTAGTCCCAACTGTCATAAAATTATTTCAGTGATACAAATAAGAATAGAGCAGCATATTAAACACTTGATTATTTGATTAATATTAAATTGAACACATTTCTTTCGAGGTATTCAAAAACAGTATCAGTTCCTATCTTACTAATTTTGATGAGTTCATTTTTGGTTCTTGAAATAGAATTGTCCCTATCCTGAAATATTCTAAAACTTGCGAGTTAGACACTCAGCCATTCTTTTCATTAATATTTAAAGCAGTGATTTTCAACTCTGTAAGACCAAAGGCCACTTTTTTTTTTTTTTTTTTTGAGACAGAGTCTCACTCTGTTGCCCGGGCTAGAGTGCCGTGGCATCTGCCTAGGTCACAGCAACCTCAAACTCCTGGGCTCAAGTGATCCTCCTGCCTCAGCCTCCCGAGTAGCTGGGACTACAGGCATGCGCCAGCATGCCCAGCTAATTTTTTCTATATATATTTTTTAGTTGTCCAATTAATTTCTTTCTATTTTTTAGTAGAGACAGGCTCTCGCTCTTGCTCAGGCTGGTCTCGAACTCCTGAGATCAAACAATCCTCCCGCCTCGGCCTCCCAGAGTGCTAGGATTACAGGCGTGAGCCACCACACCTGGCCCAAAGGCCACTTTTTTATAGAATTTCAGTGCAGTAACTTTGGAGTTGAAGACTGGAATCAAAACTTTTTTAAAGTGTATATAGCAAAATCACATGTTGATAGCTGTTTTGCTTTTTGTACCCCATTGTATATAAACACATAAATTTGATAACTTTTCCTGATACTACAGGAAAAACTTTAATCTCTCTCCTCTTCTAAATCACCCTTTTTTTTTCCTTTGGCTTACTTTCTGGCCATCTTTCATAAGAATCCCACATCCTATAATTACTAATTATTTAATACATGATTATTTAATGTTACTGCTAATGTTACCATATTAAATCATATTAGATCATATTAAATATGATTCATATTTGTTGCAGATGTTAATTTGTATGTGTGAGTATATATTGCTATTTTTCAAATATATTTTGCTTTCTATCATAATAAATAAGCTTTTAACATTTGTATTTCTAGACTTACTACCTTTCTTTTTAGTTATATATATATATGACAATATTTTTTGTTTTAATAAAAGAAGGTTACTGATTTTCAGATAACAGACTACTAAATTTATTTATTGTGATAGTTTTTCCATTTACATTTCCACCTATATAATCATATCAACTAAAAATAAAGCTTGTCTCTTCCTTACCAATTTTTATGAGGTGAGACCATTTTAAATTCACTCTTTGGCTTTTGATATCAATGAGAATTTTTTATTTTTGAAACTATCTTACTTTATTCAGGCTGCTATAACAAATTCCATAGATTGGGTGGCTTATAAACAACAGAAATTTATTTCTCACAGTTCTCATGGCTGGGAAGTCCAAGATCAAGGTGCTGACCAATTTAGTGTCTGGTGAGGGTGCACTTCCTCATAGACATGTTCTCACTGTGTCTTCATATGGTGGAAGGGGCAAAGCAGCTCTCTGGGGATTCTTTTATTGAGGGCACTAATCCATTCATAAGAACGCTGCACTTATGACCTAAAGACCTTCCAAATGCCCCACTCCTGATACCCTGGGAGCAAAGATTTCAACATATGAATTTTGGGGAGACACATTTGGAACATGGGAGAGACTCAAGTTATAAGAAGGTCTTTTATTTCCCCACCTCTTTACTTTCCTTTAATAGTGTTTTTATTATTTTTTAAGTGTGGATATGTGTTTCATGAAGCCTGTGCATTCTCTCATAAAATTTCTTGTGTGTTTTCTAGAGTTATAAATCAGTTGGATAAGAGTCATATATTTAATGAAATATATAGCATTATACTTTAACTCTTTAAGATAAGTGGTAAAATAAACGCTTTTGGAAATTTGCTACCAATGAAGAAATAAATCAATCCTATCTTTTAAAAAATGTTATAGTTTTTTAGAATATGGGTTCTTTAAAAAGACCCAGGAACACAGTTTTTGTTATTCCTTGATTATGGTACCAAAGGATCAGGTAGAGAAAAAATTAAATAAGTGAAATAAATACTTGTGTGTTAAACATTTGGACATTTTTATCCTGGTATTTGATATTTTTATTCATTTATAGGCTAATTAAAGAAGAGTTCAAAATAATTCTAAACTTCATTCTCTCTCCATATTCTGCATCCCCTATTGAATATTTTTGCCTTTAAAATATTTTAAGAAGAGCATATACTCATAAAATTCTTTGTAAATTTGTTAATATCCTGTCCTTTTTTTTCTGTAGAAAATGTCCTGAGGGTTTCAGAAACCCATCTAAAAGTTTTCTTTTATTCCCATGAGATTTATAAGTTTCTGTCACTCTTGGTTCTGGAAGACATTCTTTCAAGTTACTTACTGTTCTTACAGTTCCAGGAGATTATTTGTCTTTTGAAACAGTCCTAATTTAAAATGTAAGTTATTGAGAGACTTATTTTCCTTCTCTCTTTAGAAAGAGTATGGTTTTCATAGCTCATGCGGTGAATCCCTGGTAACAAAGAGATTGTTTTGCTAGGGTTGTGAAAGAAAAGCAGCAACTCCTCAGGTAGTAGATGTGGATTTTTCTCCATCTGCTTATGGCAGCATGCTTCTGCAGGGAGTGGGAAGATGGAGCTTTGCAAATTCTTTGTGTCATACAATTGGATTGGAATTACTTAAATATCTTGGTACAGAGGATAAAGAGAAATGTAGAAGGTCAATGAAACTAGAGAAACAGTCATATTTAGAGATGAGGCTTCTTCATTTTGCATCTGGGCTAGTAACAAAGAGGGCCAGAGAGCCCTGGTCACCCAGCACAATGTCATCTACTAACAACTTGGAAACACTTTGTAACCCTGGTGCCCACCCCAAAGGTATCTAGGTATTTTAAAACATTTATTGGCCAGAGTTCTTTGTGCTCTTTCTGATATTCTCTAGGAAAATGGTGTAGTGGACATAAGTAATGCAAGCTGTCTATCTCTGAGAACGTTCGTGTTCTTGATATCATGGTAGCCAGTTTACATAACCTGATGTTAAAACTTAAAAGACTTGAAGTTACTATCTACTTGTTATGAGCTTTAGTTTCCTTTCGAAAATTGAAATTGATAATACCCATTCTATAGAATATTAACCAGGCTTATTGATAATGTTCTTTGATGCTGAAGCAATATCTAGAACACATGTAGCACTTTATAAAGGTGATGGTAGTGATTATTATTTTATTATCATTGGTATCATGTTAAATATTACATTTTATTGTTATTTATAATGGTTATTGTTGCTATTATAAATAATGTATTCTTACTTGCAAGGACAGGGCAAGTGATCTACAGGGTTTAGCCAGTTTGTACTGAGGTCTTGGGAAAGCCATATCCCGGGTAAACTCAATATTGTCCATCAAAATGTGATGTGCAGTGGAGTGAGAGAAACACACAACAGTGTCGACTGGCCTCACTTCAGTTGAGGGCCATGATCTTTAAGTGGGAACTTAATGCTTTCATCTGTCCTATTTTATTATGTTTTGATCCTATTGCATGCATTCCAGTCATCATGAAATGTGCCATTATTTTTCTAATGTTAAAAAAAAAGTAAAACTCTGCTCTTGATCCCACTTCCTCTATTAACTACCACTACCACGTGTCTTTGCTCCCCTCGGCAGCAAAACTTCTTTAAAGAGATTTCATTTTTTTAAAATTTTTATTTTTTTTTATTTCAGCATATTATGGGGGTACATATGTATAGGTTACATATATTGCCTTTGCCACACCCCAGTCAGAGCTTCAAGCGTGTCCATCCCCCAGATGGTGTCCACCACACCCATTAGGTGTGAATATACCCATCCCTTCTCCCCCACCTCCACCTTCCCGACACCTGATGAATGTTACTACTATATGTGCACATAAGAGATTTCTATTCTCTCCATCTCCAATCCCTCTCTACCTATTCTTTTGTAAAGCCACCACTGTACAGAAACTCTCTGGTAAGGTCACCATGATTTTTAAGTTGCTTAATTCACTGTTAATTCTCAACCTAATCTTACTTGATTTATCTGCAGTATTTCATATTTAACCACTTCTTCCTACTTGACTAAAAAATAGGAATAAAAATGATGAAAGTCCTTTGTATATATTGCCTATTTTGACTTTCCTATTATAGAAATCAATAAACTACAAGTAAGAGTTAACACTTAAAAAAACAATAAAGTAAGTACCTAGGAGAAAATAACTTTTATACAGATTCCTATCTCCATCTATATAGAATTATACCATATTTATTTAAAATGTTCTTACATCTTAATTAGAGTTCCACTTTCATAAGTCTAATATGCATCTATTGAGATGGTTACATATTTTCTTCTATAATCAGTTTTGTGGTTTATTACATTAATTGATATTTTTGCATCCCTAAGAAAGGCTAGAAGATTTATGATGTATCATCTCTTTCATACAGAGTTGCTTCTATCTCATATGTTATTTTGTATGAATTACTGAGGGAGAAGATGAAAGTCCATTACCGTATGCCTTGGCTAGGGATGAGCAACTTTTCAAGTTTGCGAGAAGTCATCTGTGAGTTTTTAAAGGTTGCTGTATCTTAGGAAGGCATGTGCATATTTGGCTATTTTTAGCAACTCTGGTTTATTTTTCAGTTTCTTAATTGCTAGATTAATATTCACTGTTTTTTTTTATTTTTTGTACCTGTATTAGCTTATATTTCCCTTTCTCATTCTATTCTTAAACTACAGTGCTTAGTGTTCTCTCTTTTCTCCTTTTTCGAATAATTTAATATTAGAATTATATTTGCTCTGATGGTTTCATAGAACAACTTGATGAAACCATTTGAACCTAGAATTTCCATTGTAAGAAAGTTTATGACAACTAATTTGAACACTTTAATAGTTATAGTGCTATTTAGGATTTTTATTTCTTAAATTCAGTTTGGTAAATTTTATATTCTTAGAAAGTTGCCAGTTTTCTCTTAAATTTTCAAATTTATGGGCATATAATAGTTTTTAATGTTCTCCAATTATCTTTACCATATCTGACTGCTATTCTAGCTCCCTTTTCATTACTGATATTGTTTATTTGTGTTTTTATTATTATTTCTTGTTCAGTTTCACTAGAAATTTGTCAATTGTATTAGTCTATTAAGCCAACTAAGGTCTGAAAACGAGGAAGTAGGGAGAAAGATCGCCTGGTAGAAACCTCCAGTGATCATCCCTCTGCATGAACACCAAATTAAATAACAATCCATGCAAGAAAGCACCTCCAGAAGAACCAAAAATCAGTCCACCAAGGTAGTACCACCAGGAGTCTGCAAGAGTCATGCTGATATGACTGTAGTCACCAAAGATTTAAATCACAAAACTCAATTCCCTTTGAGTATCTCAAAGCCTTCTCAAAAGAATGGGTTCAAACAAGCCTAAACTGTGATTATTAGAATAAACGCCAAACTATTCAATGTCCAGACATCGATGAACATCCACAAGTATCAAGAATATCTAAGAAAACATGACATCAACAAACAAATTAAATTAGGCACCAGCGACCAATTCCAGAGTGATGGAGAGAGATGAACTTTCAGACAAAGATTTCAAAATGGCTGTCCTGAAGAAGCTCAATGAACTTCATGACAATGCAGAGAAGTAATTTAGAAAACTATCAGAGAAATTTAACAAAGAGATAGGAATAATAAAAAAAAAATCAGGCAAAAATTCCAGACCTCAAAAATAAAATTCACAAAGTGAAAAAGGCATCAGAGTCTCTCAACAGCAGAATTGATCAAGCAGAAGAAAGAATTAGGGAGCTTGAACACAGGCTATTTGAAAATATAATCAGAAGAGAAAAAAAAAGGAAGCACGCCAACAAAGTCTAGAAAATAGACTCAAAACAACAAGACCCAACTATATATTGTCTGCAAGAAACCCATGTCACCTATAAAGACACATATAAACTGAAAATAAAGGGATGGAAAAGATATTCCATGCAAATAGAAATAAAAAAAAAAGCAGGAGTAGCTATACTTCTACCCAATAAAATAGATTTCCAGATAAAAACTGTAAAAAGAGACAATGAAAGTCATTAGTTAATGATAAAGGGATGGAGCTGCCAAGATGGCAGACAAGAGACATCTACTGTTGGATCATCCCAGCTGGAAGGTAGAATATTGGACTGAGGGGAGTGGGGAGAAGTAAAATTATACTTAATATACCTTTTTTATTGTTTATTTTTAAGATTTCTTTTTTTTATGTTTTAGCTATGTTTGTTTAAAATAACATAGAGGTTTTAAAACTGTTTTTAAACCAGTCTAACAAGTTCTTATTAACTGGAATATTTAGTCCATTTGCAGTTCTTGTAAGGGCTGGTATATATGTATTTGTATCTAAACTTTTAATTTTGTGTCTTTAAATTATCCTACATTTGTTCAATAATTTCTACCTCTCTGTCTCCGTCTCTGTTTCTCTTTCTTTTTTTTAATCTTTTATTGTTTCCCGCCCCTCACCATTCTATTTTTTTGTTTGACAAGTTCAGAAGATTCATATGGTATTCTAATTTTTCAACAATTTCTTAAGTAATAACAATAGGAATTATTGCCAAGGTCTAGAGTTAATCAGGAGAATGTACAATAACAATGACAAAATATAAGAAGAGGAGAATTGCAAGGCACAGCTCTTCATGAATTCCAAACAGACATACAAAGCAACCATATTTCCTGAGCAGATATAAAAAGCAACTATATCATAAGTAAAGGCACTTTTAAATAAGGTGTTCCTCTTTATAAACAATTACACTTTACTTGATGAAGTCTAATTCAAATGAAAAAACCCAAGTTTGGGCTTGATTTTTATATTAAAAGTTAGTTTTCTATAGTTCAGTATGTATTGACCTGCTTACTTTGAGCTTTATGGTCATGTAATAAATAGGCATCATGTTGTTTGGCTTGGGCTTTTTGTTTATATGTTTTGCTTTTCCCAGTAAAATCTCAGCTGCTTTGGACTCACAGAGGCTTATGACAAGAAAATGTCTAGGTCAATGTACTGAATATTGGCAGTTAACTTAATGTAAGTGTTTGTCTGTTCTTATGACTGTCCTTATACTGATTGTATAATTTGGACTACTTTCTCATAATTGATTTGAGGATGAAACTCATTTTCAGGAAACTTTTGGCTTGAGTATTGTCATCCTAAACTGGGTGCATTTTACTGATCAGAATTTGTCATCTGACACACTCTCTGTGTTTTAAGTAAAGTACAGTCATTTTATTTTTCCTGTCATAAATGGCTGTGATATAAAGTGTATTCTACTTTGGAGAGAACGATTGAAGCTATCTCCATACATAAAGCACTTTGGCTGAAAGGTGCTGTATTTCTGAAATAGGCTTTCATTATTTATTGACTCACTACCCTATAATAATTTTTCTGAAGTACTTTTGATCTGTTTCATAAATATTATGTTTTCATTTTGAAAGTATTTAGTATGCTGGAAAACTTTCCACTTAAAAAAATTATCATAATGGCCCTTCAAAAAGGTTTTTGTTTGAGTAACCAGTGATGAATCCTGCTCACTGGACTCAGGCAAGTATTTGAGAACAAGTCATAGCTTTACTGTGAGTATTGTCAAGGTGGTTAGTAATGCTGAAGGGAATGAGTGGTGACATTTTGGGAGAAGAAAGGCAAGAGTGTTATCAGTCTGACGTTTAACCTTTTGCTTTAATATGTCAAAGTGAGGATGTCAGAAACATTTTTTTATGTATTATTACAAAGAGTAGGTTAATTTTAAAATCCTATTAATGTTAGCCAAGTACATGAAGTTCAATACATCTCTGCTGAATGTATTAGTCTTTGAAGAATTTAGTTTGTGATATCTTAACCCAGTCCTGGTTCTGGCAAATGACTCATCTACTGATAATAAAATGCATAGAACAGTGTTTTGCACATAACAAGTAGTACTAAATATCTAATTAAATTAATGATTTAAGTAATTAAAAATACCATCTATCTCACCATCACCAGTTTCAGGCTTGAATTTCCTGGATCATATATAAATCCTTGAGGCCCCTATTCTGACTTTCAATCCAGTTTGGAGCCCTGGTGGTGGGTGGAGAGCACACCCATTTAAAAAGGTGGAGGGTTTGTTTGTTTTATTTTGTTTTGTTTTGCTTTGTTTTGAGAAAGGATCTCACTGTGTTGTCCAGGCTGGTCTTAAACTCTTGAGCTCAAAAGAGCCTCCTGCCTCTGCCTCCCAAGCAGCTGGGACTAAAGGAGCCATAATAGTCAGCTGAGAAAGTGGAGATTTTAAGAATAATTTAGATGCTCATCAGTTTGTTTCTGCCATTTGGTTACTCTTTTCTTGTTTAGTTTTACATTTATTTATCTAAATGTCACCTTTTTAAGCTGACTTCCCTGACTGCCCCATCTGAAAGTAGCCATGACACCACAGCACTTTATAATTTTTAAAATTTCCTTAGGGTTTAGTGTCATCTAAAATTTTCATATTTGTTTACTTTTGTGTTATCTTTCTCCTCTATCTAGAGTTTAAGTTCGCCTGTCTTACCATCTGAACTCCAGAGTATGCTGGCGTGTTGCAGGCACTAAATTGGTATCCATTGAATATATATATCTGAGTCCTTCAAATGTGTGACCACCTCTGAAGTGGAAGGGAGATAGTTTGGTCATTTCCCCATGGAAAGCATACATTGGCATTCCTTTTTCTTCCATACAATTTATGATTTTTCTAAGGAAGTTTCTGACATTTATTCATTTTAGGTGTAAAAATATTCTTTATCTTAATTCTAGCAATTTTTTATAGGGGGATGCCACTTTTGGACTGTATTTACAGTGTCTTTGAGAAACATGTAAGATTCCATTAATTAATGGTGAGGTGGGGCTGCCCTTGTGGAGGAGGAAGATGACATGCAGTTTAAATATGGAAAGTAGTTTTAGGGTGGAAAATAATTTGTTCATTAATATAATAGTAGCAAGGAGTTTAGAAATGCGAAATTTATTTTGATAACTGTAAATTGGGGCTTAGAAAACTGGAAGAAGACTACTCAATAGAAAGTAAAGCTGAATAAGTAAGACTGAATACAGTTGGGTATTTAATAGGTATTTGAATGCTGAAGTACTTTTTTAAAAATAACATTTTTATGTTATTCAATGTTCAAAAAACTTACCATATGAACATAACATAACCAAGACCAATTTACTGATTTAATTCTACCTTTAAAAATTTAATTCATATAAATTTCTAGGTGATTTGTAAGAAGTATTTAGCAGACTTATAGTATTTAATACTATAGGGAAATATTAAGTAATGATTGATTTTGAGTGAAATGATCCTTGCATTTTGACAGGCCACTATTCCAAATGTCATTACCTTTGCTAATAATAATAAATGGAGTTAAGGAAGACAAACTGATTAGATAGGAGTTTACTGACATTTTAAAAAATCATTAAAATTATTATGTGGTAATAATAAACCTTTGTTTTGTGGTTGCTAATGGCACATAAGATGAACTGCCTAAGATGGTTCTGGGTTGGTTGTGATATAGGGTGAGTGAGATTAATACGTTTTAAAATGACAAATCATATGTCATAAAAATCCTCTTGTTTTAACAAATAGATTTTTTTCTTGTTAATAAACTCATGTAATTGTATTTAAAAGGTTAATGGGGGGAATAATCTCACTCTGAGGAGAGAATTGTTAGACACCTAGAATCCTTTCCTTGGAGTGATAGTGAGTGACCTTTTCCTGAAAGTTTCACCAAAACTATTAAAAATGGGGCAATTATGGAGAGTGATTATCTTTTGGATTAGCTAACGATTATCAGCTGGTTTCAGGAAATGTCAGTTTTAGGAAAATAAATAGATAGTAATTTATTTCAATGTCTCCTACATTTTTAGAAATGATCAAGGGCTGTTAATCTCTGCAGTGTAGAACTTCTTACATAGTCTACTAATTCCTCAAGAGATTAGACTCAGTTTGGAAATAAGGTCACTTTTGAAAAGTCATCTCTGAACAAGTAGCTTATGGTGCTACTTACAATTATGATTACTACACTTTTTGCCATTTCAGTTACATGGAAAGAAAGAAAATTGAAATAGTAAAAATCGAAGTATTCTTGATGATAGAAATAGGAACAGTATAAAGTATAATATAATAGTAGTATAACAACAGTTACACTAGTAAATAATAGTTATACAAGTAGTAAAGCACTAAAATATTATTTCTAACATGTTTAATGCTTATATTGATCAGGTTCTTTCATATATAATCTCTTAATAATAATCTTTCAAGATAAATATGACTACCCAAATCATTGGAGTAGGAATTCTAAACTCAGAGAGATGTAATAACTTGCCTTTTGTCTCACAGTTCATATGTAGCCGAGCTAGATTTTTGACCCAGGTCTCTATGTACACTAAATATTGTGCTCATAGAGACTAAAGTATATTTATTGGCTATCAGCCTTTGTTTCTTCATCTGCAAAATGTCGATAATAATATATACTTCCTAAAATATTTATACCAATTAAATAAAACAAATCCATATGAAGTACTTAGCACTGTCTTCCCATAAAAAATGTTAAATAAAATCTATGTTTTTATTACTATTATTATGATCATTTTTTCTATTTTATTTTGGAATAATCAGCTATATAAGTTTCAAATCTATTAATATTTAACTTTTGTGCCACTAATTTTGAGGGCCAACTCACTGTTATTTATTTAAAAATAAAAATTTGCCTAAATAGAGAAAAAAATTGGCATATTAGTGCTATGTATTTTGTTCCCTGAGATGTTTATATTTTCATGAAGCATATTGAATGTTAATATATTTTTCTTCATTTTACATTAAATATGGATTGTAATCAGAGATTACTACAGTCCCAGTGTTTGCCATAAAAATATATGACATTTAGCCAAGGAAGTACTAAAATGCTCAGGTAAAAAAGAAAGTAGAAACTAGGAAGAGATGACACTCATCATTTTAAACTATTTTACTTTCTCAGTAGCTTTTGGTTATTACTGACAATACCTGTTCCACACAGTTTCTTTTTCATTATTTTTTCCCCATTTCCCCCATACACATTTTCCATTTTTCCATAGGTGCCTTTGTAAGTTTTGCTTATACAAAATAAGTCAGAGTTTGTAAAATAGAGAAATGATTGTATGGTTTTGAAGTAGTCAATAAAATTCTTTGATTCACAAAGATTAATTTAAGGTCTTTTGGAAACTGTGGGTGCTACTACCTCATTTAAATAATTCAACTTATAACTCTTTAATTAACACTGAATCATCAATCAAACTGAGACATAAGTTATATAAGCAAAATGGAAAAATAAAAGTAAAATTCTTTAATGTATTTTCTAGGAAAGTTCAGAGTATCATGTATAATGCAAATGACACTGTAATTGGACTCGAGTTACTTATTATAACATCAGCTCTGCTACTAATTAACTGGTCTACTTAGGGAAATCATTTAACTTCAACTTCCTCATCTGCACCATGAAATAGGTGAATTAAATGTGTGATTTCCAAACTATGAGAAAGCCATAATATGCACTCCATAATTATCCAGATACCTTCCATGGGTGCTGAGTGAGGTAAAATTTTGGGATTTCCAATCATTCCTGTCAAATTTATCCAACACAGTTCTACTCTTTTCTGATTTACTGATGCTCCCAAAACATTTTAATTTGTAACAAAAAAAAAAAAAAAAGGCTCATAGTGCTAGTAATATTTGAAAAACAACTTGATTTCTAAAGTCGTTTCCAATACTAGGTGCTATTTTCCATTATCCCAATGGGAGGATTAACCCTAAAGTACATATTAACCTTAAGAAAGTGCTTTTAGCTTTCAGAAAACGAATATATTAGGAACATAAAATTTGTTTAACTATTTTGCAAAGTAGTTGTGAACAACTAAGGATTTTGAGGGTCAGAAAACATTGTACCATTTTACAATTTTCCCTTCATACATATGGTGTGGTTTTCCCAGCTTCATTCTTACCATTTGACAATCATTGTATCAACCCATTTTGGCTTACATTTAGTTCCCCAATATTTGGCAATTGAAAGTAATAGAAAAGGAAAAGGAAATTAGGAATTGAGAGTGAGGTATTAATTCAAAAAGTCATAAAAATGTACTGTGTTGTCCTATGAAATTAGGAAGTTACTTATAACATTTTATTAATATTTCTTTGGATTGTGGTTAGGTAAAGACACTTTTGGCTATCCTGTATCATTAATGAAATATTTTAATTTTATATTGATTGCAATGCACCATAATGCTAAACTGAGAAATGAACGTAATGTACTCACTGGATCAATTTAAGAAAATCACTTAGACATAAGGTGAGTTTAAGATTCCATCTCTTAGATTCGTAACAACTCTTGAATGTATCATTTCTGAGACAGCCTATGTTTTGCTACAAGATTATCTGAACTTTTATTCTTTCATTTTCAGTAGCCACTTATTTTTGTATTTAGATATCATAGCCTTTTATTGGCCTATTTATTTCCTTTATTTATTTATTTATTTTGGTTTTTAAAACTTAGTGTTTTTATGCTATTGCTAATATGTCTAGCAATATTGTATTAAATATGTGTGGTTATGTGTGCATTCAACATAATACACTGTTCAACAGTTATCATTTCATAGGACAAAAGCTGTCATTTCAAAATATATAAATAATCTATTACTGCTAATATCAATTTAATTCCTTCTTTTTCCAGCTCTTGATGTACATATATCTTGGGAATTCACTGTATCATTTTGGGACTTTAATAATATTTATTATGATATTTCTGCTGGATTTGGGGGAGATGGTGGCAACAGTAGTATTTTAACCTCCCTGAATTTCCATAAAAAACACACTGAGCATCTAGGATAGTAAAGACCAAACTTCAGGAAAAATGGGTATAGCAAAACTAAGTGATACCAAAATCTAAGCAGGTGGGGATGAAGCACCAACTTTTCCTAGACTCATGTGAGATATGTGTGGAGGAAGCGGAGGCCCTGAGAATAGAGAAACCCCAAAGTTGTCATCAGGAACTCAGTGAAATGTTCACGGGATCATGCTGAGAACAGGAGCGTAAATGGTGGGGGGATGCAGACGCCAATTATCAGGTGGTTTTGGGGATTATCAGAGGGTGTAAAGCTTCTGGAAGTAGTTTGAGCCTTGTGAACACATTAAAGCTTTTTCTAGTAGAAAGTCTACGTGAGGAGAAAATGTTGAGAAAAGAAAACAAATTCAGCAGAACAGGAATAATAGAAGAAAAGAAAGAGAATATCTAGATAAAGGAGAGAGACAGAAGACAAGGAGACAGAACTCAGAAAGAACACAGATATATTTTTTTATTGCTTCAGTAAAGATAACAGAATATTATTCTGATCTGTCTCTCCCTCTGAAAAATATAGGAAAACTCATTTTACTTAAAAATAGCAACAGAAAAGTATCTTCGTTAAATTTTATATAAAGTATCTTGAGGGAAAAGGGAAAAAGAGGTAGAATGATATCTTGCAGAAAAAATATAGGCCATTATTTTAGAATGAAGTGAAGAAATTGAGTAAGAGCTATGAAAAAGCAACATAAATTAGAAATTTAAAAGTCAGATTAGAAAAACAGAAAATTTAAAAAGAGAAGTCAAAAGTCAGATACTTAAAATGGAAATAAAAAGCATTTCAAAAATAAAATAAATATAAGATACATGGGAATACATAAACAATATAGATAAAATCATGAGAATAATAACAAAAGATAAATATTTTAAAAATCAGAAGAAACAATGATATAAAAGGAATATGACAGAAAGTAAAAAAAAAAAAAATGTAGAATTCACACAAAGAAGATTGAACACATGAATAATAGGATTCCCTGTAGAAGAAAACCAAAAGAGTAGAACTAAATAAATATTTAAAATTATAATTTAAGAAAGTGTTTCTAATTGAAAGAGAGTTTAAGGTACATATTAAGCAGGAGGCATAGTTTTACTAGACAAAAAGATATCATTCAAGTTACTCAAGAAAAGAAAATGTGAATTTTCAACCCCAAACACTTCAAACATAAAGGCCACAAGCAATCGTCTATGAACATGCAAGAATTTAAACATCGTTACCATGAACAATTCCTGAGACCTCTAATTATGAGTTGAGACAACCTAAATGATTAGAGAACCATCAACGTAAGAACCAGTGTTGATACTGAATATATTTACTTGTATATCTGGGATTTAATGATGTATTATAAGAAAATTATTATTAAATGTAATGGCTAGACATTATCACAGTTTACATTGTTAAAATTACTAAACATTGGGGGAGAATGAGAAAATTATGTGAAAAGCAGCATGTTCATTGAATGATTGACTTCTAGATTTTTTTTTTAGAGTACTAGGATATTACTTTAAATCAGATAATGGGAAGAGGGAATCAAAGGAGATAAAAAGGTTACCAGCTAAACTCAATATTATTCATGGCACAAACTATTAAAAGAGAACAAGACGGTAGTTCTACTTTTAGTTCTTTAAGGTATCTCCATACTGCTTTCCATAGAGGTTGCACTAGTTTGCAGTCCCACCAGCAGTGTGTGAGTGTTCCTATCTCTTCGCATCCACACCACCAACATTTATTGTTTTGGAACTTTTTGATGAAAGCCATTCTCTTTGGAGATAAGTGATATCTCATTGTGGTTTTGATTTGCATTTCCCTGATGATTGGAGATGTTGCACATTTTTCATATGTTTATTGGCCATTAGTTTATCTTCTTTTGAAAAGTTTCTGTTCATGTCTTTTGCGTACTTTTTAATGGGGTTGTTAGATTTTTTTCTTGCTGATTTTCCTGAGTTCTTAATAGATTTTTGTTATCAGCCCTTTATCACATGTATAGCATGCAAATATTTTCTCCCATTCTGTAGGTTGTCTGTTTGTCTGATTGTTTCTTTGGCTGTGCAGAAGCTTTTTATTTTAATCAGGTCCCATTTATTTATTTTTGTTGTTGCTGTGATTGTCTTTGGGATCTTGTTCATAAATTCTTTGCCTAAGCCAATGTCTATAAGAGTTTTTCCAACATTTTCTTCTAGAATTCTTATGGTTTCATGCCTGGTTTAAGTGTGTTATCCATCGTAAGTTGATTTTTGTGAGTGGTGAGAAGTATGGATCCTGTTTCAGTCTTCTACATGTGGCTATCCAGTTCTCCCAGCACCATTTATTGAATATGAATTCTTTTCCCCAGTGTATGTTTTTATCTGCCTCAAATGTTTATAGCAGCACAATTCACAATTGCAAAGATGTGGAAACAACCCAAGTGCCCATCAATACATGAGTGGATTAATAATACGTTGTATATGTAAACCATGGAGTACTACTCAGCTGTGAAAAATGGTGAATACTTATTGTATTAACCTAAATGGAACTGGAGACCATTCTTCTAAGTGAAGTATCAGAAGAATGGAAAAACAAACATAACTAGACTCGCCATTAAATTGGAACTAATCCATCAACACCTATGTGTACAGATGGATGTAACATTCATTGGAAATCAAGCAGGTAGGACAGGGAATTAGGGGATGGGTAAATTCACACCTATCATGTACAATGCATGCTATCTGGGGGATAGGCACACTTAAAACATAGACTCAAATGGTACAAAAGCAATTCATGTAACCAAAATGTTTATATCCCAGTAATATTCTGAAATTAAAAAAAAAAAATAGACTCAACCTAGAAAGTATACCATTGGCTCTCCTGGTTCTCAGGCCTTCCAATATATACAAATATACACATCCTATTGGTTCTTTTTTTTTCTGAACATGTATATACATATTTATATATATATATATATATATATATATATATATATATGCACATCCCATTGGTTCTTTTTTTCCTGAACAACCCTTACTAATTGGCAATGTGATAATTGTGGCTGCTCATTTTGTAATAAACATAATAGAGAAATAATACATAAATAAATAAAAGACAACAACAAAAAAAAGTAGGAATGAGGGAATAAGGGTGATACATAAAGGCATTATATATAGGTAGAAATTAGAATATATAAATAGCACTTTCTAAATAATATATATGACTATATTTCAAAATTTATAAGAGGAATCATAATTTTTTTAAAAGGCTAATACTAATAGGCTAATGATATAAAGTGGGAGGGACATGGTTGGAAACTAGACTTCTTTGAATATAGCTTGGTGGATTTGAATTTGGAACCACATAAATTATAAAGTCATAAAATAATATTAAGAATTTCTCCCAAAAATTAAAAGTAAAATGAGACAAATTAACCTAAATATGTATAGAGTTAGTTTCACTTCTACACAGAATGGAACTTACCTAATGGTGTTAAAATGTAGTAATAAACTGTACATCTCTGGCTGGAAATATACAAAGGAAAACAATTAAGAATTAAACTCTTCATAAGCATATTGATGTGACAGTGTATTGTTATTCTGAAACTATTTTATGTGTAGTATAGAATATAAAGTAAATTAGTAATTTTTGGTGTCATTGAAGTAGAAAATATTTGGCTGGGAGAAAAAGAGATACAGATGTAAGATCAATGAAGTTAAATAAAGCTCTGTTACCTTGAATTTGAATTATAAGTATCATTGTAAACTCATGATATTCTTTACAAATGAAATAATGTACATATTCTAGCTCTTTCCACTTAAGAGGCCAGGAAATAATGATGAATCTCATAGTAATGATAGCAATCCTGTCACCTGCACTATGGTCTCTAAATATGTTTGCACACAGAAAATTTAAAAATAGCTGATCCAAGTCAGAGCAGGAAATATACTAGATGAGCCTGGAGTACCACCATATGACATAACACCATCCCAGCTATACCACCAAGAAATGCATCTATCAAAGACTACTGGTGTCATGCCAAAAGGATACAGAAGCCAAAGTGGTTCCCACTGATTGAAGATGGGGTCATTGAGTGTCTACATAAAGATTACTGCAGGCTGGGCACAGTGGCTCACACCTGTAATACTACCACTCTGGGAGGCCGAGGCAGGAAGATGGCTTGAAGTCAGGAGTTCAAGACCAGCAAAAGCGAGATCCTATCTCTACTAAAAATAGAAAAAATTAGCGGAGCATGGTGACACATGCCTATAGTCCCAGCTACTTGGGAGGCTGAGGCAGGAGGATCGCTTTAGCCCAGGAATTTGAGGTTGCTGTGAGCTAGGCTGATGCCATGGCACTCTAGCCCAGGCGACATAGCAAGATTCTGTCTCAAAAAAATACTGCAGCGGATTAAAAGACATCAAATATGTTTAAATACATGCATACATAATACAAATTTTATTATAAAAATTCTCATATTTGAAAGATGGGAGGAAGTTGGCTCATTTTTTTTAAAACTGGCAAACAGAGAAAGCACCATTTTATTGTATTTCCTATGCCATTTGTACTGCATTTAACCAAACGGTTGATAAAAGGAATTTTCCCTTTATAGAAGTAAACAGTTAAAAATGAAGAAGAAATAATAGAATTAGGACATCACCATTGTTCAATGTCTAATTAATTAGTGGACCTAGGAAATGGCATCAAGGACTGATAATAGGACAAAAAGAGAGTAAACCAGGCAATATATACCTTCTGATGGGAGTGAGCATGACCAACTATGAAATAGTCTTGCAAAACAGAAAAACACAAAAACATAAATCTTATCGACCCTCAGTAAGCAATTACAGAAAATATTGGAGGCAGAAGAATATATTAAGTAGAACCATAGTGATCAAATAACCAAAATCTAGGGTTAACTACAAGATTTCTTCAACAAAAGATTGCCAGAAAAAATAAGAATAATAGAAAGTGAACCTTCATTAAGGTAAACTTAAGAGACATATCAAACAAGTGTAAACCGTCAGTCTTATCTGGACTGTAATTGGCAAACAAACAAACAACAAGCTATGATAATTGGGAAATTTAAACCCTAGATATTTATTTTGATGACAATATGGACTCACTGTTAAATTTCAGATATTATAATGTTATGTTTAGAAAAAGATGTTATGTTTTAGAGATTTATATTAAAATATCTATGAAAAGGTGTGATATTTGCCATTTGCTTCAAAATAATTAGGGATTTGGGAAAGTGAGTTGGGTATAGAAAAAAAAACAGATGGCTTAAGAGTTGACATTGTTCACACTGGATAGTGGAAAAATGGAGTTTCACTGTACTGCTATTGCTACATTTGTGTGTTTGATGTTTTCTATATGAACATTTTTAAAAGATCTTACTTGGAAAGGGTTTAGTTAATTTATTGAAAGAATTTTCATTCTATAGCCAGAGACAATTACTGATCCACTTATGCTTCAGTGAGCAGACCTGTTCCATGGGGTTTTATTAAATCTTGGATGGTATTTTTTTTTCAGCCAAGTTATATTGCCTGTTTTGCTTTCATTCTTATTTCACAGATACGTACATACACAGATTTTAGATGAATGTCACTAAAATCCCTGGTTGCTATCACCTCTGTACATTTTCCACCCAGACACATACACTTTTAAATAATTTAACAATTAGTTTATTGGTTTAGTTATGACATACCTACATATTTTTGAAAAATAGTTTTAATAGTGTAAAACGACTCCTTGTAGACTATTAGACTCTGGTGTATTATTTTTAGGCACTTAGAATGACTACATAGTACCCCTTTCAGTTCTGCTATTGAAACATGAATTTTAGGTTTGTTATGGTTCCGGTCTAGAATATGATTTTCCCACTTGTACAGTCACTAAATCAGTCTTCTGTCAATTCAGAAATCTCAGGAAATTGAAACCATTTTGCCTTTACCTTTTAACATTGTTTCATTTCTTTTTCATTTTGCAACTGCTGTATTGTGCATCACTGTCTAATAGATGACCAGATGGTGCCATTTGAAAGCTTCAATTTGTCCTAAAATCAGACTCCAATGAAAAGAACTTCAGGGAAATTCACATGAGTAAAAGTTAAGTTTAAAAACTTGCTGTTGTTACATTTATTTTATAGTTATTTCTAAAGTCTCTTTATCATTTGGAAAGTAATTAAGAGGAATCCTCTTCACTGAATGTATTTCCCTGTAAGTTGAAAATAACATGCAATAATATATTCCTATTTATTACAAAAGAGTGATGCATTTAAGTCATCAATTATAAATTATCTTTGGATATTGATGCTATGTAATTTGTAGATTGAAATACTCATTTAGTACAGAACTTAGGATATTTTAACGTATCTGCACTGAGTTGAGGAAATATTATACTTGGAGAATTGGGCACGAAAAAGCTGACTTCCATGTCATGTACCACTGTTAACACTGGTGCATCCCCCTGTAGCTCATGCCTATGGTATTATATCTCTCTCTGGGATGGCTGACAGAAAAGAAAAAATGCTGTCCTTCGTTCATGGATAGTTCAGGCTGATATGTGAACTCAAGCCATAAATGGACTGCTACTGCTACTGCTGGCTTAGTGCTGAAAGATAGTGCAGGAAAATTCTCTAATGAATAGAGATTATGAGTTGTACCCAGTCATCCACTTTGTACAAAAAGAAAAGTGGCCTGAGGTTAGAATTTAAAGCATTGCATGGGAAGTGAAAAATGGCTTGCTTGGTTGTTCATGGGCCTAGAGGAGAAATATTAAAAGATTAGAGACAAAAAATTCTGGCTATTGATGGACCAATGAGATTGGGCACAGAATGTGGTGGTCTGTGTGTCACATCTTAGGGCCTACTAGGTTGCATTCTCTATGAAAGAGGGACTCACCAATCAAATAGAAAGAATGGTTTTGCTAGTAGCCCTCAGCCTGCCTCTCAAATGCTGGTACAATGGGTTTATGACCAGAATAGTCATACTGGCAGGAAATGGCTGAACATAATGGGTTTCCACTAACCAATCTTGATTTAACTACTTTTGCTATCCAATTTCCAACATGCCATCAACAGAGACCAAAACTGATATCATAATTCAGCCCCATCTCCGAGGAGACTCAGGAGCCAGTTTGTGGCAAATTAACAACATCGTACCACTCCATTCTGGAAGGGGCAGCAGTTTGGCTGGACTTGAATCATTACATATTATAATACCATTATGGACTTATCTTTCGTGTCTATAGGGCCTAAGCCAAACCACTATTCCAGGGCTTATAGTGTTTTTGATTTATCAGTATGGGATCCTATATAGGATTACATCAAACAGGGGACCAACTTTACAGAAAAGGACGAGAACTGTGGGCATATGACCATTGGCAACAGTCATCCCTCCACACGTATTACATCATCAGGGAGTTGCTAAGGAGAAAGAGTGATGGAACATCACTAGGGTTCTCGCTTACAAATGATACTCTGAAAGGATGTAGTGACACCTTTCAGGACATAGTACACACATGAAGGTAATAATTATACACCATAAGTTTATATCATATCCCATAGATATCGAATATATGGGTTTAGGGAACAAGGGATAGAAGTTGGAGTAGTCCTTCTTAGCTTTACTTGCAGTGACCCATGTGGAGCACAAATGTGCTTTCAGTCACCGCAATTCTAGGCTCTAATATGTTACATTTGTACAGAATCTCAGAGAGAGAATATTTCTACCAGCGAACACAGGAAGAATCTCCTTAAACTTTAAGCTATAGTTGCTACCTGGTCACCAAGAAACCAGCAGAAGGAATGGAGCCATTAGTCTGGCAAATAACCCTGACCATCAGGAGGAGGTGGGGCTGCTGTTATAAAGTGAGGGTAGGAGGGAATGTTCATAGCATACAGGCAATCTACTGGGACCTCATTTGGTATTATCCTGGCCTACTTAGACAATAATCAAGAAGTACCGTTGTCACAGCCTGAAAAGGACATGGTACCAGCACTCAGACCCTCAGGGATGATTGTATGGATTACTCACCAGGCAAGAAACTAGGCCAGTGATGTGGTTGTCGAGAACTGAATGTTGCATGGGCAGAAGAGGAGAGATGATGAGTATGTGTTGTGCAAGAGGTGTTCTGTGGTGGATGCTGCATTGTCTGATTCCAACACTCATTCCCACAACCTCTGGGAGTGTTGGCAGTTGATGAATCACAGCTACGTTCTGCCCAGACACTTGCCTTCAGACAATGAGCAGAATAACAAAAGTCCATCCTCTTGTTCATTTCAGAACATCTCTGAGGCACCAGCTTCAGAACTACCACTGAGGCTCTGCTAACGTCTCTTTTGTACCTGTCACACTGTTCAACCTCTCTCTCCGCTCACTTCTCCTGCCTTCACTGCTCTATGGGTTTTTTGACACCCCCTCCCCAACCCTGGAGTATTCTCCAATAAAAAAACTTGCATGCAAATTTTTAGCTTGAAATCTGTTTTTTGAAAATCAGACCTACTGCATTAGATTTAAACTGTAAATTAGTTTTGACTCGTTAGCTCAAAATGACTTAATTTATTACTGTATTCCTAGTCTTACTTTATGTGGAGAACTTCATAGGATATAGGGAGAAGATATTATCATCTTATTTTGCAATTTGTTAAACACTGACCTTTGAATGCAAGTGTATACATATATTTATGTCTGTCTTATCAAATTAGCTTCATATGTTCAGTAATCCAGCTCAGAAAAATTTAAGGGAAAGTATAGTAAGTGTTTGTGTGAACTCCAGAGGATTATATATTTTTCCTCAGAAGATGACTAGAGGACACTGAAGATAATTGCAAAGCACCAAATGGCCATAAATCAGATATAAAAAACATGGTATAAAATTACTTTATAATATTTACAGTGGATTTCCCAGATGCTAAAGAAAAGCTATTTTATATGCCATAGTATCAACTACAGTCATTCAATTTCCCATCTTTTGGACACTTGACATTTTACTTAAAAAAAACCCAAATTCTGATTATGTTCCATTCTGTTATCACTTGATCCATTCATGCAATACTCATTACATGGTGAATATCCTTTGTGATTTAAGGCATAAAGCATCATATTAATCTCCAAGACGTAAATCTTCCTTTATAATATACTAGAACTTGTAACTCAAAGTGTAGTCTGCGCATTGGCATTAGCAGCACTACCTAGGAGCTTGCAGAAATGCAGAATCCCCACTGTAGACCCTCAAAAATATTAATAGAATCTTCATTTTAGCAAGTCTTCCTTGGAAGTCTTTGCACACATTTAAGTTTGAGAAGCACTGCACTAGAGAAGAATTAATTCTGGAGTTTTATCTGAACAAAGTTTTCTAATTTTCAGATTCTTCTGTGGGACTCCAGGCTGATCACAAGCTAGAACACCTAGATATGCTACTTATTTCCTGAAGACTTAGCAGAAATATTACTTCAACTGGGAAGTGTTTACTTTTCCCTAAACAAAAATAAGGCCTCTTCTCTCTCTCTCTGCACTGAATACTTCTAAAGACCCCATGTTTTCCTTATCACAAAACACGCCACAAAAAAATAGTTTCTGTCTTTCTTGTGTAATGGATATCTTTTAGATGGTGGTCTCAACAGACTTTTCTGGTAATTTCTCCGTATTCCCATCCGTATGTTTATAGCAGTAGCTGCAGTGATCCTAATGTTTGCCCCTTTCTCTGGCCATAGGAGATCGTAAGCTGAGTCATAAGGTCTCTTCTTTGGCAATTTTAGAACTTGGAAAGTATGTGGATGCCTGGACTAGGGAGATGTTCGTGGTAGCCATTTTCTCCTATAAGATCTGGGAAACAGAAATCAGTTTGCAATAGGAAATTGAGAATACAATGGATACTAAGAGGAGAAGGAATGTGGGAAATAGAGAATTTTGAGTTTCCTAATGCTAATCCAGGCCATGGTTCCATTTTAAGGTTGCTACATCCTTGTCCTAGAGTCTATGGAGAATCCCACTTTACCAATAAATTTTTCATTTTTTCTTGAGTAGAAATTGGGTTTCTAGTTTTTGCAACCAAAATAGTATTAATATACCCTAAAACACTGTAAGCTTTGTGTAGGTAAAATTCTTTTGTGTCTTATTCAGTGCTCTAATTATAACAGCTAGAACACTTCCCAGTGCAATTAGGTACTCAAAAAGTATCTATTAATTATCTGTTTAATAAATTTATGATATCCCATATCTGCGGTGTTAAACGTGAATTGTTTTATGTGGTAATAAAAATGTGATTTAATTTAGTTCTCCAAATTAATTTTTATACTTTGAAATGACCCTCCTTAACATGTCTCATTGTATATCTCTAACACTTCGACTGTCATGCGCATTTGTTGATTGTATCCATCCAACACTCTTCCTCTGCTTTGACTAGTGGGACTCTATTTTCTGTGGAAAATCCATTCTGTGTGATTTGGGTTAGCATGTCTCTTCCCTCCTTGTCAGCCAGTATTGGACATATTACCCAAGGCTTGGATAATTAGAGTGTCAATTCCATACTAGACACAGGAATATGTTCAAGAGAAAGGCATCACTGTCATTTTAACAGATACCAGAGAAGTATTTTTTAAATTTCACCTCTCATTCCTGATGAAAATACTTGACATACAAAGAATAGAAAGAAATAATACCTGATTTAATGATTCTATCTAAAACCTTCAGCAAGCAAAGTAAGTTATATTGTGAAACATTAGAAATATTCTGAATAAATTCAGGGCCATTTAAGAAAGTACTGAAAAATGGCAGGATATAAGATTAAATATATGAAAACCAAATATTCTCATATAAAACATCAATAACTAATTATAAAATGCAAAAACCCCAAATCCCTTTAAAATGGCAACAAAACCTACAAAGTCTCTATGCATAAACTGAACCAGAAATGGACAAATATATATTGAGAAAATTATATATGATATAATAAGGAAAAAATAGAAATAGCTCATATTCATAAAAAATAAATATTATAAAAATATCAGTTTTCAAATCAAGCTCTAGATTTATTGTAATTTCAATCAAAATAATTCTGGAGTTTTTTTCATGGAACTTGGCAACCTGGTTCTCTAATTAATATGTTAATTTTGCAAGATCAACTTAGGAAATGAAAAAAGATGAAGACTTATTCTATCAAATACCAAAATATCTTATAAATCTAAAAAATTTTAAAAGTCAGGTTTGAATCTAGATCTAAAGTTAGATCTCTGTCACATCTTCCAAAACAATAATGTCTATATTTACTTAACACATAAAAGAAAATAATATTGTCAGAACACAACAGAAAATATTTATATTTTAAGGCAAGGAAGGCCATCGTATGTTCCAAAAATCAAGCAAGGCTTCTGAAATAAAAGGGGAGAGCAGGTTGGAAGAGAAAAAGCAGGAGATGAGGATGATTATTTCCTGATTGTAAAATGTCAAGTCCATTCAATATTACATACACATACACTCCCCTACACACACACATAGTCTGCTGGGGAATTAATTTGGAGGTAAGGAATAAAAAATTTTCACATTTTACTTTATAGAAGTGCCTGTTTTAAAATTTAGAAAATGTATATTCTAAAATTTTAAAGTTAAAATGTGTATTCTATATTTTAAATTCCAGTATTTAAAGAAATATTTATATAGTTTATTTAGATATAGCTGGATATTGGTAACATGAAAGGAGGTTTGTTTTCCATTTCAATCACCATGGGTCAGAAGAACCCACATGTCTACATAAGGTAGGATGTGAGAAAGATCAATAATTCAGTTTAAGTAGGAAATGAGTGAATCAGTTTTCTAAAAATTTTAACATGCCTTATATATTCCTCGTTAATATTGACGTGGGTATGAAGGGGAGTGATATGTTTCCTACCACTGAGGGGATAACAGTTTGAGCCATTTTTAAGTGTCCTGGGACAAGATAACCCTAGATGGCTGAAAAACTTGTTGTAATTTGAGACTAAATTTCATATTGGAAAGCTTTGTGTTTGTGTGTGTGTGGTCATTTTATTCTCTTTATCTGACATTCCTACAGACTTCTTCAGGATGTTCCGGATGTCCAAAGATGCTTCAGCTATATAAATGATTGAATTATGTAGTAAAGACTATCAGAAAATAAGGTAGTTTAGACTAAATCATTAATCCTATGATGTCAACAGTAATTGCCAAAAAAGGAGACACTGGAGGTTTGCAGAAGCTTAACATATGAGCGAAACTTCAGGGGAGAGGGATAGTATGAGCAAAGACATGGAGGGAAAATGATACAGCAAATATTGTGTTGTGTGCTTATTGTAAGGTAAAGAGAACAGCTGGGCTGATTTCTTAATGTCCTTCCCCTCCCCCCCCTTTTTTTGAGACAGAGTCTTGCTCTGTCCCCCTGGGTAGAGTTCAGTGGCGTCATCATAGCTCACTGTAATCTCAAACTCCTGGGCTCAACTGATCCTCCTGCCTCAGCTCCCTGAGTAGCTGGAACTACAGGCTTGTGCCATCATGCCCAGCTAATTTTTTTTCTATTTCTGGTAGAGACGAGGACTCATTTTTGCTCAGGCTGGTCTGGAACTCCTGACCGCAAGTGATCCCCCTGCCTAGGCCTCCCAGAGTTCTAGGATCACAGGCGTGAGCCACGGTGCCTGGCCTAATGCTCTCCTTTCACCACAGGATAAAAATTACCTTCTAGATAAGTCAGTGAGTTAGCATGGAGAGAACAAATACTTTTTATCCATTACTGTTATTCACATTCACATTTATAGACTTTACACTTGGTTTGTTTGCTTTCACAAAAGAGAACTTCCTCGTGCTTGAAAAATCTTAAGTTACTAGAGCTCCGGCACTCCTATTTCCTCATAATGTTAATTGTTCAGTAAACTGTTACTTGTGGTCACTGCCTGATTTCTTTCTTTCTTGGCTGTTACAGAGAGGCTGAAAGTTCAACAATCATTTTGTAAGAACTGCTTAGCAATGCTTGAGTTGAATTCCCTACACAGGAGGCTTAGCTCAATTCCTGTATGCGGGGGTGAAATACGTTGCTTCTGTAATATGTCTGGTACCTGCCAGCTAAATGAACAGAGGATCGTTAGGGAACTAGAGCTTCTGGGGGCATGGTGAAAGGATTATGCATGAAGACAGTGTGCTGCCACTCATACTGAGGATGTATGAGATTTCTCTTTACAATATTATAAAAGATAGCAATGGTAAAATATAGAGCAAGTTGTCAACTTGCAAAATGAGTTTTTGTTACAAATTTTCCTTCCATGTTTTGTGTTGTTTGAAAAACTTGCATGACTTGCTTTTCTTATAGCTGCTTTGGGCCCTGGAGTCTACATTTCATCCCCAGTGTCATAATCTTTGCCCTTTAGAGTCATTTCATTTTCACAATTTAGTGACATGTCTATCAAAAGTAATGGACAAAATTGCTCAACAGTTAATTTATATTAATTTTGAGGAAGGCTTTTCAGTTTTCAATTATGTTAATAAAGACTTTTAGTTTCAGGTTTGAGGGTAGAATATCCTATCAAATAAAAAAGATTTTACAATCTTTAGCCAAAAAAAAAAATCTTTTATAAAAGAACATGCAAGATTTTATAAAGCCCCAGTGTCTAAAAATCTTTTAAATTAAAATTCTCTTAAGTGTGGCTCATAGTTTAATGGGCACTATATGGTAACATTGCTCCCAGATAATGGCCATTCCTAAATATCATGACATTAAGGCATGGAATAAAGAATGTTCTATGACAACTTTACAATTCATTGCATATACAAATTGAGGTAATGATAGCTAGGTGTTTTGTACTAATGGACTCATTACATTGATGCATTGCATGATAAGACATAGATGCCAGCTCTCCTTTTGCTCAGTGTTAGAAACTGTGATTACAATTATTAACAAAGGAATATACTAGGATAGAAAGTTGGCAAGACCTTGTTTGTTTCCCATGTCAATATTTGCATGTAAATCAACTCAACTGTGTCATCGAAATTCAATATCAGAATAGATTTTTTTTTTATTTCAGCATATTATGGGGGTACAGATGCTTTATGATTGTAAATATGAGAGACTCAGAGTTCAAACTCTGGCTTGCCTCATAAAGTTTCAGGCCCTCAATTTTCTCACTGACCCAAATGAAGATTATAGTACCCATCCCTCAGTTCCTATACCTCTTCATTATTGTGATAAATAAGTATTTAAAACACTTAGGAGTGACTTCAACAAGGTGCCAGAATAGAAAATATCAATCTTCATCTCTTGACCGAAAAAAACCCAGATATAGACAGCTATCTACAAACCAAAATAGCCCTGAGGGGGATCAAGGGCCCATTCAAAAATCTGAAACATCACAGTAGAGGAAAAAAAGGAGAATATATGCACATAAAGGATTATTGGTGATATCAGCATACCTGAAATGACAGTAGATGTCTAGGAATAAAGAAGAAAGGCAGAGGTTATTGGTATCAGCCACATGGTGGAAACCACTGTACTCCCTGATGGCTTTCTCTGCAGAGAACACTGGTATCTTTTCTAACTGGGATAACCAACAGCCATTTCAACCAGGGAACTCCAGAGAGGAAGATTAGACTGCACACCCCTCCTCTACCCAAGAAGCAGCTGTTGTTGAGTTCTTTTGGAGTGCAGCTGCCATCTCTCTCCACCAACGCCTGAGCCATGGCCATACCGTGAGTGCCATGACCTGGGCTCTGTGGCTACAACGTACCCACCCACATATCAGACATTGGAGCACTGCCATAGTGAGCTAGTTTGCACCAGCTCAGCTGTCATAGGGAACTAGGCCCTGGCCCAGCCCCAGAGCCACTGTAACTTTGTGTACAACTGTGATCCCATACTTGGCTCCCTGGATACTTCACAAGCAGCTGTCTCTTGCGTACTGTTACCAGTGCAGCAGAAGAGGTGCCAGTACTCCAGGCACTGGTGCTATTAGGCCCCAGATTCCAGAACAATATCCTTTCCACATGCGCCCAAGCTTCAGCTCAGTGGCTATTCCACAGGAGCCACTCACCAGACACCAGTGCCACTGTCGTCATGAATGAGCTCACAAGCTGGACCTAGTGCCAAGAGGGATTCCCTCGGCCACAAATTTCCCATTGGGAGAAAAAGAGATTGGGAGGATCTTAGCTGCCATTGCCACTGGAGACCTCAACAATGCTCACCAGCACTGTGGACATTCATGGCATTAGCCACTGAGGATCCCTTCAATCTTCAACACTTCAGCTGACAGAGCTTCACGGACACTAAACAGCTCACCCCTCCCTGCTTTCAGAACCTCAGCATCCCACCCTTCAAGTGCCTTCACACTCCTCATGGGGGAAGGACTTTCCATACTGGAACTAGCCAGTAAAGTCTGGAAGAGATGACTGATTGACCAAATGCACAGACATCAACATGAAACATGAAACATGAAAAGAAAAAAGAAACATGAAAAGAAACAAGAAACGTGAAAAAATAAAGAGACATATTACCACCAAAAAAATAATAATTTTTCAGTAACTGACCCCGCTCTCTAAAAGGACCTAAGGTATGGTATTTGCCCATGTTCCTTACCTAACTATGGTCTTTGTTTATCCTGTTATGATATATAAGAGGAACTGCATAAGCATTTGTTCAGATTGATAAGCCTCCAGAAATAAGAGAGCCCCCTTCTAAAACTATCTCTTGCCACTTCATATGTTCATATGTTTTAGTTCCTGCCTTTTTTTCATGCCACTGTTCTTCCACTTATCATAATGTTATAAATGATTGCTTTTGTATAAGTTTTTCTCCATGTATTGATTAATTAATTCACCAACTATTTATTGGATATCTACTGTGTTAGAACTTTTCCTATGCACAGTGAATAATTGTAATTGAGTGAGTCACACTGGATCCCAGCTCTCTTAAAGCTTGCATTTTAGCAGGGAGTAAAGACATTTAAAAAATAAAAACTTACGTGAATAAATACTAAACTACAATTGAGATAAATTCTACAACTAAGAAAAAGAGAGTGCAATGAATGTGTCTAATAAAAGGAAATGAAATAGTCTGTGAATTTACAAAACACTCTGTAGCAGAACTGACAGAGCAGCTTTAAAATGTTGCTCTCCAATAGAAATATAATTCAAGCCACATATAAAATTTTAAATTTTTAGTAGCTAAATTAAGGAAAGAAAAAAGAAACAGATGAAATTGATTTTAACAATATATTTCATTGAATCAAATATATCAAAAATATCAAAATTTCAATATACAATCAATATAAAATTAGTGATTAAATATTTTACATTTTTTGTGTATGTGTACTATAACCACTTTATTGAGGTATGATTGACACACAAAAAGCTGTCCATGTTTAATACATCCAACTTGATTTGTTTGAAGATAACTATATATCCATGAAACCATCATTACAGTCAATGCCATAAACATATCCATCCATCACCTCCAAAAGTTTCCTCCCAACCCCTTTGGCTTTTGTTGCTGTTTGGTTATTATTCTGATTTGGTTTTTCCTTTTGTAGTAAAAGCACTTAACAGGAGATCTACTATTTTACACTTTTTAGTAATAAGTATTATAAATCCACTGTATATTTTAGTATTTCTAAGTAACACAGCTCAATTCTGACTGGCCATATTTCAAGAGCTCAGTATCCTTACGGCTAGTGGTTTCCATATGTGCAAGCACAGCTTTAAAGGACTAACCAGGCAAACTAGAGAAGGGAAATTTTGCCAAGAGAAGATCCTAGTGAGCTCAAAATCTCTGGAGCAAAGTATCAAGGTGAAGTAGAGAAACTAAAATAGCCTATCTTGCATAAAGCAGAGGTTTCAGGTAAAGTAGCACAAAATAGAGCTAAAATCACATGGAGTTTTACAGGCCATGGCAATGTTGTGTTTTTTATTCTAAGTGCTAGAAGAGATAATTGAAAAATTTAAGCATGGTACACATGATCTTGGATTTCAGAAGGATTGCCCTTGCTGCTGTTGGGAGAATGGATTGAAGGGGCAGGAATGGGTATTAAGGAAAACATCCAGGAATTATAGTTAGCACTTGCATGGTCTAGGCAAGAGCAGATGACAACATGGCTTGGGGATGTCAGTGAAGAGATGCAGATGGATTCAAAATGCTTAACATATACAATTAAGTAGACTTTTTTTTTTTTTTTCTATTTAAGAAGGGAATGACATAGACGAAAGATGAAGGAAGGGTATTTGTTTTGTTTTGAGCTTGCCCAGGCAGGTAAATGTTATGCAAAGTTTTAGGGACAAAATTGGTTAACTCAGAATTGGACATATAAAGTTTCAAGAGCCAATTAAATTATTTAGTTGGATAACTAGAGTTACCTAGTGAGAAATTGGATATGTAAGACTTGAGCTCAAATAGTCTTGTCTGGTCTTTGAATTTGAGAAAGGCCAACATTGACTCAGGAACACCTCATCAGGCTTTAGTTGCCTGACATATAACTGGCACTAAATAAGTATTTATCGAATATACTTTGTTACGACCTCCTCTCTTCCCATAATGAGGTGGTAGAAGATCCCAGTGAGTTAAAAAATCTCTAAAATTAAGTCCTTACCAGCAAGAAATTGACACTATAGTTGAAAAAGCAAAAGGGATTAAATAGAGAATTTTTCATGACAAAATATGTAATATTAGCCAAGGAAATTGAATATCTTTGTATGTATTAGATAGGGAAAACGTTTGAGGGGAATGTTTTGGCTCGTTCTTTTTTGCTGAATTGAGAAGAGAGAAAATTAGAAAAGTTAGAAAGGATTAAATTTTCTCTTCTGGGTATTTGTGCCATAAATATGGTGGAACCAGAATGAAAAGTGTCCCGTAGTGGGGAGGTGGTCCATGATGCTTGTGCTGACAAATTGGTTATCACAATGCCCTTAGAGACATTTAATAGCCTTGTGTTAAATGAATAAGTAAACTAGAAGATGTGGCAGTAATTTGTGTTTTTGTCATATTTTCACACTAGTTACTTTTTCTTTCCTACAGAGTCATTTCGAAATTGAGGACAGATAATGGGATAGCCACTTTGCTAAGTGTCGAGGGCACAAGAAAGGAATAAGAAATTGTCCTGGTTCTCAAATAATTCCTTTCCAGTGTCATTTTCTTATTTCAGGCCATCGCCATCTTTCATTTAGACTTCCAAACTAAATTCCCTAGTCTCCCTCCCCATTCAATCAATCATCCACATGCTGTCAAGGACAGTTTTCGTAAGTATAAATCTAATCTAGTTACTTTCTGCCTAAAATTGTTCAATGCTTTTGCATTGTGTATTGGATAAAATCCAGGTTCTTTAAGGTGACATAGAAGTTTCTTAACATTTTGCATTTTTCCCAGCCATCTTATCTGTATTAAAGTCACACAAATGTATTTACTGTTTCCCAAATATACCTTGTTCTTTCGTGGCTCTGGGTCAAGGAGAGTTCCTTGAACATATTTTCACTGTCATATATGCAATTTTTAAAAATAAATTTGACTCACCTTCTCATTTATTTTCCTTTATTTTGGAGATAATGCTTAGGCTGAGGCATCTTAGGTTCGTATTTTAGGCTGTGATCAACGGTGTGGGCATGCAGGGTGTGATAATGAAGGTTAGATTTTAGTTTTACCTTGTTTATTTCTAGTAATTTGATTAAGAGAGTGTTTCAAGGCTGTAGTATCGTTGGACCAATGTTAGATTGCAGGTGGAGGAACAATTTAGGAGTGTTTTGTAATAATCTAGACATAATGTGATTATATCCTATATTATAAGGAGAGCTTATAAAGAAAAGGTTAAAACAGTAAAGTTTATGGTAATTTATCTGGGACTCTAAACATAGAGGGTATACAAACAAAATCATTCAAATGATTTTAAAAAAATAACTAACCATTTTAATTTTAAAAATATAGTAATACATGATTTGTCTGATGGTGATAGAGAAATCTGATAGCCTCTGCAAACAACTGATCAAGCTTTTAGAAATGACCGATCCATACAGGATAGATCAGAGGTCCAAAATATAATAAATGAATCAAAAATTCCTCTGTCAAATTCTTTCTTGATGTGAAAATCTAATAAATTTAATGTCACAAAGTTGTTTATGACAGAGCAGAAGATATACAATATCTCCATTCTTCACAAAATTGAAAATTAGGAAAGAAAACACATCTAAGGAATATTATTTCTACACAAATGTTATTTTACTGATTAATGGTCAAAGCACTATGAGAGAGCATAGAAAGCAATATTTATGTTGCATTAATCTGATGTGGTATTTTTTACTGAAAGCTGTGATAGCTATAGAAAATGGAAGTAGAAAATGGGAATGCTTTCTTATAATGTTTAAGGATTGGAGCTTCATAATAGTTCAATTAAGTAAAAAACTTAAAGAGGTTTAAATAAGATTTGACACAATAAGTAACAAGCAGTTTTCACTTTTCTAGGATAGTAACATATTTATAGTTATCTGCAACTTAAATTCAGAGGGAATTCAATTGCTTTATGTTCCTAATCTTCTGGTCTCCTGTTCTCCTGGCTTTTCAGTATTTCTTAAATACATAATCCTATAGTCAGGTTAGGGATCAGTCTTTGAAGTTTTATTTGTGAGGCTCTGGGAGCCAGTAAGTTGGCTTTATGGTCCTGTGTTTATCACATAGAAGCTTCAGATGAGGAGAGAGAGGTTGACAGCGCAGGAGATGAGATGAGGGAATAAGGATTAAGATGTGAAGAAAGAAATGGTAGATATGAGGAACTATTCAATGAAGAAATACTTCACACATGAAATGTAAAGGGGACTATGACACACCTACCTTGGTTGGCTTAGAAGTATCTCTTGAGAGTTTTTTTTTTTTTTTAATAACTTCTATTTCCTTTAACAAAAGTCTTATAGAGTCTTGGTACTCCTTCATATAAATGATGAACAAACCGAGTGGAATGAAAATTTTTAGGATATGACTCAGTATTCCATTTGTCTCTATTAATAAAGTGCCCATTATTTGAACAGATAGCAATGTCAAACCTGACCCTGTATTCACAAGTTTGTTATGGTGCCAGTCACTTTGTAAATCATAAGTACAGGGTCATCAAATGAAGGCTATGTGCTCAGGCTGGAGTGTTGTGTAGTCATACTATTTATCATGAAGATCCATTTATTATTTCAAAAAAATTAAATAATAATCTTCAAATCTGATTTTTCTTTTCATGTAGCCTATCAAAAGAATAGAAAGAGTTGAATTAATAGAGATTTCTCAATTATTAAGAATTTACATGAAATTATTAACTTAGTAAATTATACTCATAGAAATTCTATTTAACTTTCATTTATATTGTAATTCAGTGAAGAAAGTGGTTTACATACACAATACTCTGTTCTATTAAATGAGTTTTTTATTAGACACTAGGTAAAAAAAATCTTTAATTAATGCTTACTATGTGCTGCTCTGTGCAAAAATTTTATGATTTAAGTAGGAATAGATTTCCATTTCAAATACTCAGCTTTCACACACAAGTGAATAGATGGCATATAGTAGACTTCACAGCTCATCAAAAATCGATAAGCTGGTCAGACATAAAATCTTTTTGTATTAATATTTTGTTTCTGAAAATGTTTTTTAAAATGGAAGTGAATTTCTATTTTCTGTTTTGAGGGGAACTCACTGTTTATGAGATGGAACTTGAAATGGATAGTAAGAATTCTACTACAGAAATCATACGATAATATTAATGTCTTGTTTAATGTTCTGAATGTTTGCAGTCAAAATTTTACATCATTTTTATCTGAACAGAGGGAAGTGAAACAGAAAAACTCAATTATATGTGTCAGAGAATGTAAAATGTAGATATGTATAGGAGAGATTACTAAATGAATTAACAATATCAATTCTTCCTACCTTCTATAGGAATAAAAATTTTAGTTAGGCACAGAGACACCAAGTTGAAGATTACTTTCCTGGGCACTTTCCTAGTTAGATGAGACCATGGAATTCGTATCTGGCCAATGAGATGTGAAAGGAAACAATGTATGCTGTTTCAGAGTTATGTGCTTTAAGAGAAAAGGAGCAGGCTCTTCTTTTTCTTCGTTGCCATTTAGTTGGAATATGGACATAATGGTGCGAGTTGGAACAGCCACCTCAGAACATGAGATAGAACCTGCATGAGGAAGTTGGCACAGCAGCAAGCTAGCAGGGGTTTGGATTGTCTGATGTCAGGAAGCAGATTGCTTCCACTTGGACTGTTTCCAAAGGAGTTATATATTTACCTCTTGCTCAAGAGGCTTGAGCCACTGCTATTTTTTTCCTTTTTTATAGCAGCCACACCACACTCTAAATAATACAATATAGCATCTAAATATTTTAAAGAAAATACCCAAATCTTAATGTGGAAGAAATGAACATTTTTTTAGCATCTACATTAACCAAGGAGTTGTCTGACTTTAACATATTAATGGATCAACACTTTCCAACGAACTTTCTGACATGACAGAAATATTCCCCACTATCGAACTCAGTAGCTAGTAGCTTTATGTAGATATTGAGCATTTGAAATGTGAGTAACTTTTCTGAGGAATTGGATTTTTAATTTTAGTAAAATTTAGATAATTTCAATTTAAACAGTTACATGTGGTTAATGACTACCATATTGGACTGCACAGTCAGAATAACATATTTATTCATTTTTTTGTCTGGTAACACAACCCATAAATTGTGCCTCTTAATCTCCCAATCAAAGAGATGATCCTTTTAAAAACATGTCAGAGAAAATGCCTAAGAAATGTACAATTCCTACTTAAATTACCACAAGCCTACAGTTCTTCAGTATGTGTGTAATAATACACAACTAAATTTTTTTATAGTTCAAATTGTCATATATGCATGTGTGTCGATATGGAAATACAAAATGGATGGATGTTTTCTTACACCTGCTGTGCATGTAGCCAGAATTCAGCTAACTCCTATCTCTATGAGTTTTACAGAAAGATGGCAGAGAGTTTCAGGGCAAGCATATTCCTGGCTAGGGCTTCTGTCCAGAATTTCTCTCTGCTGTCTTAAAATGTCCATTTAAACTGAAAAATAGATTTGTTTAAATGATCCTTTCATCACTTTGTGATATAATTCAGAAAATAGTTCACAATTCCTTAGATCATTTTTCGTTGCATCCCCAAATTATTTCTGCTGATTTTTGGAATCCCAAGTAATCAAGCAGAAGACCCTGATCTAAAGCGAGAAAAGTCTTATAAATTCTTAAGTTCCTTTTTAAAAAATTTCTACTTATCATTCCCTTGGAATAGGGATGAGAAAGGGTTCTACCTGGTCCATGATGCATCTATACTTTCATTTCTTAATATGGCAAGAGTATCTTCTTGGGGAGGTTTAACATTAATAGGGAGTGTCAGTGCCTGGCTGAAGACAGGTTGCTAAATAATACCCATACAGAAAAATCACGGAATAATATGCTTTTAAAATTCTTCAGAGTTATGATCATGTAAAACCTTGTTTTATTTTCAGTCTGTTTAAAGAATGGAATTTGAGTCTTTCCTTCAATATCATTATTAGAGATTTCTATGAATATATTAACTTGAACTAAAATGGAGGGTGTATTTGAAAATAGTTTCCAAAAATCACAGTGACTCTTTTCGTATGTAATTTTCAGGTTTTTAAGATATTTCTAATATACAAATGATGAGCAATAGCATCATTTATTTTTCTTATTGATAAAATTATTCTATTGGGAGAAATAGATTGAAGGAAGAGAAGAGGCATTCATTGAGTTCCCAAATTCTGTTTACTTCTGTGTTTGACCATTTATAATTTTTATCTCTCTTGTTTTTACTTTCAGAATATTAAGGGGGTACAGATGTTTTTGTTACGTGAATAGTTTTTATAATGCTTAAGTCAGGGCTATAAATGTGCCCATCACCTGAATAGTGTTTATTGTATCTGTTAGGTAGATTTTTACCCCTCCCCTCCTCCATCCTCCCCCCTTTACTGATTTCCAATAACTTACTTCCCTCTGTGCCTCTATGCCACGTTTTATTTTTCCAAGTGTATAGAAGAAGAAACCGAGACCAAAAATCTAAATATTTTACCCATGCCCCACTAATATTAGGTGATGGAGAAAAATAATTAAATCCAAGAGTCCTCTTCTTCCTAAACTTGTGGTATTTATAGTATATAATTGTCTTGCCTTTATATTAATTTTTTTTCAATGTCTCTTTTTACCTGTCCTATTTTTTGTCTAGTAAAATCACTGTTGCCTCAGTGCTGACACTTTTGGCATAGAAAATTGCAATAGTCTCCTGACTGGATTTACTACTCTTTAATGCCTCATTGATTTTTTTTTATTTTTTTAGTGTTAACCTTTTTAACCGCAAAATATAATAACAGTAGAAGTAAATGTATAGAAAAAAATGTGCATCTTGATATATTACAAAGCAAATACCCATGTAACAAACACTCAGGTCTAGAAATAGAATATTCCTAGCCACCCCACGCCCCAATCCCTACCTTTTGGCCATTCCCCTATACCCACGAAAGTAAACACTTCTTTGCTTTACTGAATAGTCTGCTTACGCATAAATCCATAAACAATACAGTGTAAATTATTTTTGAACTTAATATAATTTGAGTGAAATATATTCTTATCCTTTACTAAACATTATAGTGTGAGATTTAGCCATGTTTATGCATTTAGCTATAATATTCCATCATATGTATGTACCACAATGTATGTATCCACCACAATATATGTATCCATTTTATTGTTCATGTATAGTTGAATTATTTTCCATCTATGGCCTTAAAAATGCTACTACAGATATGCTTGTAAATGTCTTGATGTGCAACACATACACCTGTGGCTTAAATCTGGAAGAAGGATTATTAGGTCAATGGTATGTGTATATGATAAACTACAGTAGATTCTGATACAGAGTTTTTCAAACTGTGCACGTTTGCCTCTGCATGTGCAGTGTATGAAAGTTCCCACTGTTTTTCATGTGCTGCAATTCCTACTCAGTCCTTTTAACTTCAGCCATTTTGGTAAGTGTGTTGTGATATTTCATTTTACTTTTAACTTGCATTTCCCTCATTACTATTAACAATTATTCTGAGCACTTTTTCTTACGCTTATTGGCTATCTGGTTACCCTCTTTTTCAATTGCTTGGTAAGACCTCTTGCTTATTTTTCTACTGTTTTTCTTTTTTCTCATTCATTTATAGTATTAAAAAAATAAATTCTGAATGTAATCCCGTTTGTCATTTATATATGTTACAAATTTACTCATCTAGTTCAGGAGTTTTCCATTTGGTCTCAATGGCATCTTGATAAACAGAAATTCTTAATTTTACTGTAATCTAACTTATAAATTTTTCCTTTATTAGTTCATCTTGTGTCCTAATATTTAAGAAGACTGATCGTAACTTAAGCTCATAAAGAGAATATCCTATTAATATATTATTTTCTAGTAATTTTATTGTATTATCTATCATAGTTACATAGAAAGTCCACCTACATGTTATTTTGTATGAGTATGGTATACAATAGTATTCAAGTTTTATTTTTTTTCCCCATGTGGATATCCGATCAATCCCTAGCATCTGCTATTAAAACAAAACAAAACAAAACAAAAACACTCTTTTTCTGTTGTTCTGCGGTACCACTTTGTTGAAACTCAGGAGTTCATAATATGACTGGGTCTAGACTTTTTTGTATCATTGTCTATTTTTACTGGTTTTTGTCTGCTCTATCACTTACTAAGAGCAATGTTAAAATCACTGACTATATTTATAGAATTGCTTGTTTCTTCTTAATACTTTTGTTAATTTTTAGAGTTTTATTTCCTATTGATTTCTACAAATTATCTTTTGTAATTGTTTCTTCCTCTAGTTACCATATCATAGGCCAGCTTTTTTTTAAGTTAGGTTTGTATATTATATTCTTTTCCATATATTTACCTTACTCATGTATTAGGTACATTTTCTGTCATTTATAATAGCACTTATTTTAGTTTTATTATTGTTCATAACCTGAAAACCTTTACTCTTTATTATAGCATTTAGCTTACTTACATTTAATAAATAAATAACATATATTTATTTAAAACTACCACATTACCAACGTTTATTTGACTCACTTGCCTATGATCCTTTTCTATTTTCTTGCTTCATGGTTATTTAAGTATTTTTTAGAATTATTGTATTGTAGTCAATTAATTTGGAAGTTATACACTTTTTCTACTCATTAGTTACCTTAATAATAACTCTATGTGTCTTTAATTGATCATATGTAATATTAATTTATAATTTTGACATCTGTCCTGATCTTAGATCATTTCAATTCTATCTTATATTTTCCTAACTTTTATGCCTTTGTTGTCATGTATATTAAATTTCTCTATCTTTTAAACATCCAAATCAATTTCTTTTTGCTGTAAACAGCCACTATTCTTTTAGATTTTCCAACGTATTTACCCTTTAGTATTTAATCACTTTTTTTTCCTGTGAGATTTGATTTGGAATCATTTTCCTTCTGCTTGCAGAATATATATTAATCTATGTCTCTTAGTTTTTGGTAACGCTTTATCATATTTTTGGCTTTCCCAGGTCTTCAAGGGAGTTAAAAATATTTTGTCTAGCTTTTTAAATTATTCTTAGAGGACTGTCCAATATTAACTACTCTACTATTAATGGAAATGGCAGTCATTTTTTTATATTGCTACCAGATCATACTCTTTCCCCTCAAAACAATTTTAATTCCTATATATATATATACTGCACACACACACACACACACACACACACACACACACACACACACACACCTTCTAAATCTTACATAAAATCCAGGCACCATTTAGACACTAGAAATACAACAGTGAATAAAACAAACACGAGTTGCTGCCTCCATAGTGCTTACATTCTAATTAAGGGAGACAGATACATAAGTAAAATATAAAACATAGTTTGTAAAATATATCAGGTAGAGACAGTAGAGAATATTGATGGCGAGGGGATGGGTTTTCTAATCTACAGACTTTGAAAGCACAACATAGCCCAAGCATGATAAATACCAGGAAATCCATGGCTAGTTATGTCAGTGTGAAACTGCAAATTATCAAAGGCAGGGACTATTACTAATGGATAGAGAAAAAAGTAAATCACTTGCAAAAGAATGACAATTAATCTGACAGTAGACATTTTATCAGCAAAAAGGAAGCCAGTCACCTCAAAATATCTTCAAAGTATTGAGGAAAAAATACTGTAAACTTAAAATTGTGTTTTCATAATTATATATAATATTTTAAGAAGGGTGAATATTTTAAGGGCTTCCACAGATACTAAAATCTCAGAGAATTTACCACTAATATATTTTTATTTAACAAAATTTTGAGAAATATACTTCAGGAATCAAGAAATGCAGAAAAACGGTGAGCAAAGAAATAGGTAAGCATTTAAGTTAAATATAATTAAGAATGGTCTACCTAAAACAGTTTAAAAAATCTACTTTGTGGAGTTGCAATCAAATGGACAACTCTAAAATACAGGAAAACAGTATGTATGTCTTAGGACAGTGGTGTTGGAATTAAAATGTTATAATAACACTATTATTTTGCAGAAGATGTATAATATTAACTTTACACTTTTCAAAATTCCGTGGGAAATTATGAAAGGTAAGCCTTAAAAGGATAAAAAGTAGAGTTTATAAATTTGAAACATGTGGATGGAAAACTTGTAATAAAGTAACAAAGAAAATTAGAATCAATTGAGAACAAGCAAAAAAAGAGAGAAAAACAGGTGTATATAAACATAGAAAACGACAAAAAATCATGATACTATTTTCAATAAATAAAAAAGCAGCAGACTAAAATTATATCAATTGTACATTTGGGGGTGAGCAATGGATGAAATTGGGGAGGAATATACAGACAGTTATAATAATATAGGTAATGTTTTATTTCTGATATTGGATGGTGTACCATGGGAGGTCATTTATTTTTTCCATATTTTTTATATAAGAAACATATTTCCTTTACAAAAATGTAGTATTTTCAGAAATTAGAAAAAATTTATGCAGTATCAATATCTGTCATTCAAATTAGAGGAAAATACAACTCATAAGCTTTTTTCCCCTCCTCACTTACATGCATTTAACATAAAAATTCTACTCACTGACATTTTAAGTCACTGTACCTGTATTCAGATCTGTTTTAAAGTACAGATCTTTTTTTTGTACTTTCTTTCTTATTTTGTCTGGTTCTGCCTGAAACGAACTGCTGGCATTTAAATTGATGGAAAATATGCTTCACTCTTTCTACAAAGGCAAAAGCTATCGGTCTTCATTATATCAAATAGCCTCTGCTGTTCTGTCATCTGTCTTTTCCAAGTGGACATCAGTTGACCAAGACACAGCTATACAGTAACATCATTGATAATGTTTATCATCAATTTGATTTATAATTTCAAATAAATAGAGTATGCCTTGAAAGCTAAGCATCTATTTAGATAAATCAGATCGGCCTGTGAGCTTATAAAAATAAAGCAAAATTCTACACATTAAAATCTGTACTGCTGGGCCATTACAATGCTGTCTAGATGTGCTATTCCTCTAAATCGAACAACTCAGCTAACACTCCTCAGCCCCCTGAATTCATTTTTAAAGATACATTGCTTTTAGTTCAAAAACCTTAAAATGGAAGCATATTTTTGCCTGAGGTAAACTTAATATTTAAACAGATTCAGTTTGAGTAATATCCACATGCAACTGAAGATTTACTCTTTAATAAGCTACAGGTTTACAAGGAGAATTTTGGTGAGATGCTGTGGCTATGCGAAATTTTTTTCTTATGTAGAAAGAAATTATCAATTCACTTCTGGGCTTTCAGTGGCAAGAAAAGCTGAACAGTTTATGGTGGCTTAATAAAGGTTCAAATCCAGATAGAAATATGAATTCACTCAGTTGGCTTATTGGAAATATACCAGATCTTGACTCTAGGAGGGGACTAAAGTTTGAATTAATTATTTTAGTTTTGAACAGAGTTATTATGCAAACATAAACATCACAATAGTCTTCAAGATTGCTCCTTATAATTATTTCTGTATATTGAGTTCTATTTTATTATACTGAAATATTTTAAGCACACTAAAAATAGTAAATGGATCCCCAAGTGCTCACCTTCTACCTTAATAAGTAAAATGTTAGAAATATAACTAAAGCCTCTTTATACTATTCCTCAATTCCATTCTCCTCTCTCCTTTTACTCCCTAGAAGTAACCACTATCCCAAATTTTATGTTTATTATTCCTGTACATATTGTATATTTTTATTAAATGTATTTTCTCTCAAAAATGTATAATTTTTATGGCTTTAAATTTTATATGATAGTATGATACTGTCGTTAATTTTTATCTTAATATATTTTTAAGATTCATTTATGTTGATGTAATTTTTCTCTACTTCATTAATTTTCGCTACACTTCCATCCTTTTCTTGATAGATAGCTATTTTACACTTTCTCATTGTTACAAAAACTAAGCAATACATGTATACTTGTACATGTCTTTTTTTTTTTTTTTTTTTTTTGAGACAGAGTCTCACTGTGTTGCCCGGGCTAGAGTGCCGTGGCATCATCCTAGCTCACAGCAACCTCAAACTCCTAGGCTCAAGCAATCCTCCTGCCTCAGCCTCCTGAGTAGCTGGGACTGCAGGCATGCGCCACCATGCCCGGCTAATTTTTTCTATATATTTTTAGTTGTCCAATTAATTTCTTTCTATTTTTAGTAGAGATGGGGTCTCGCTCTTGCTCAGGCTGGTTTCAAACTCCTGAGCTCAAACAATCCGCCCGCCTCGGCCTCCTAGAGAGCTAGGATTACAGGCGTGAGCCACCGCGCCCAGCCTGTACATGTCTTTTGAATCTTCAAAGATTGAAATATAAAGGAATGGAATGGAATACAAGAGAGAATAAAAGAAAATATCTGAATGTATCACACATAGTAAGGGTATTATTTCATGGAACTTTTTTGTGTGTTTGGAATTGCATTATAATAATTATTTTTTACTGTGAATGATGGTCAATTTTTTTTTATAAAGTATTGCTCTAAAATATGTAACTAGGAATTGAATCCCTTGACAGTAGGGGACAGGCATCTTCAATGTAATAGATATTTCTAATTTCCTTTCTAGAATGATGGTGCCAATTAAATCTCTTCAGTAGTGAGGATGAAATCTTGTTGCTCTGTATCCTCACCAATGCTTATCAGACCTCTGATCGTTTCTCATTGTTTTCATTTGCATTGTGTTCATTGGCAATGAAGTAGATTATCTATTTGTCCTCCCGTTGGTCTTTTTATTTTTCTTTTCGGTGAACTGTCTATTCATAGTCTTTGCTACCACCTCTTATTTTTTCTTAACAGTTTTCAGTTTATCCTCTTCTTTTCATATTGTGAGAGTTGTTTATATATCTTAGATCTTTGTTTCTTTGATGTCCACCTTGTGTGAAAATATTTTCTTACAGTTCGTGGATTGCCTTTTAACTCATTTCATGATACACAGAGATTTATTTTTTAATATATTTGAATTAATTGAGTATCGTTACATTGGTGTCTGTTTTTAAGATATTATTTAAAAAATTCCTCATTACCTTGTAGTCATCAAATCATTCTTTTTCTGTTTTGTTCCACAGCATTTTAAATGCTCACATTTAATGTTTTAGTGCCTGTAATGTTTACTTTTAGTGTAAGATAAAAATCCAATTTATTTTTTATTATTAAATGACAGTTTATCACAGAATCATTTATTAAATAGACCATTTCCCCCAATTACTATATTATTCCTACAATATATTACTAAATTAAATATATTATTAAATTATTAAAATAATTATAATAGCATCAATAGTTTCCATCTTCTGAGCTTGTTCTTCTATAATTTTTTTTGCTAGTTTTACACTTTAGCTCTTTTACTATAATTTTAAGAATTTTGAATGTTTATGGAAAAAAACTCCTTTGGGGACTTCAATCTGAATTGCTTTGAATTTATGGATTTATTTTGATGTAATTAATTTTTATATATAATAGCTTTTATTGGTACATAATAGTTCTGCATAGTTTTGGGGTACAGGGATATTTTGATAATTGCATACAATGTGTAATGATCAGGTAATTGGGATGTCTACCACCTCAACCATTTATCTTTTTTTTGTATTGAGAACATTACCATCCTTCTTTTCTATCTATTTTGAAATATACAATAAATTTTTGTTAACTATAATTTCCCTACTGTATTCATGAATGCTAGAACTTATTTCTTCTATCCAGTTGAATATTTGTACCTCTTAACCAACTTCTCTTCATCTCTCCTTCCCTTCCTGGCCTCTGGTAACCACCATCCTACTCTCTATCTCCACAAGATCCACTTCTTTAGCTCCCACATATGGGTGAGAACGTGTGATATTTGTCTTTCTGTGCTTGGCTTATTTCACTTAACATAATTACCACCAATTCTATCCATGTGGCTGCAAATTACAGGATTTTGTTCTTTTTATGGTTGAGTAGTTGTCCATTGTGTAATAAAATTTTTATTTCAGATGAGTTTTAGATTTATAGAAAATTTCAAGGATAGTACTGACTGAGAGTTCCATATGTATTGTACACCCAGTTTTTCCTGTTATCAACACTTTACATTAATATGGTACATTTGTCAAAAAATGAACCACTATTGATATATTATTATCTGCTTTAATTAATATTTTCTTTGGATTTTGACATGCATAATGTCATTTACCATTACCATTTACCATTGTCATTTACCATTTTCATTTATAATCATAGATACCATGATACTGCTATCATTACAGTATCGTACACAATTTTCACTACCTTAAAAATTTTGTGTTTCACCAATTCGATCAGAAAATCACAAACACACACACACACAAACACAGCCCTCTGGTAACCACTGGTATCTTTCCTTTTAATCACTGAATATTATTCCATTGTATGGATATACCACAGTTTGTTTATACATGCTACTGTATATTTGAAGCATATCTTGGCTGCTCCAATTTTTCACGAGTATGAATTTTAAATCTACTATAAATGCTCACATCTAGGTTTTTGTGTGAGAATAAATTTTCAAATCATTTAGGTAAATATTTAGAAGTGCACTTACTGGATGGTATATTAAAACTCTGTTTAGCTTTGTAAGAAATTGCTATACTCTCTTCCACAGTGGCTATACCATTTTGTATTCCTGTCAGCAAAAAATGAGTATTCCTGCTGCTTCACATCCTCACCAGCAACTCATATTGCCATGTTTTTATGGATTTAAGTCATTCTAATAAATGTGTAGTAGTAGTGTCACATTATTGTTTTAATTTGCATCTTCTTAATTACAGATGATGTTGAGCATATTTTCATATGCTTATTTTCCAATTGTATGTCTTCTCTGGTGAGGTGTCCATCCAGATCATTTGCTTCTTCTTTAATGGGCTCATTGTTTTCTTATTGTTGAGTTTTAAGACTCCTTTGTGTATTTTTAAGACAAATCCTTTATAAAAAAAGTATGTTGTCTGCAAGTATTTCCCTCCTAGTTTCTAGTTGGACTTTTTATTCTTAAATAATTTTAACTTGAAAATTTATTTTTAAAGTATTCATAAGAGATATATGATTTCTACCTTTTATGTTATTGACCATTCTGCTCTCCATTCTATTTTATTTTATTTTATTTTATTTTATTTTATTTATTTTTGAAACAGGGTCTCACTCTGTTGCCCAGGCTAGAGTGCAGTGGCATCATCATAGCTCACTGCAACCTCAAATTCCTGGGCTCAAGCGATCCTCCTGCCTGAGCCTCCCGAGTAGCTGGGACTACAGGCACACACACCACCATGCCCGGCTAATTTTTCTATTCTTTGTAGAGATGGGTTCTCGCTCTTGCTCAGGCTGGTCTCAAAGTCCTGGCTTCAAGAGATCCTCCTGCTTCAGCCTCCCAAAATGCTAGGATTACAGGTGTGAGCCACCATGCCCAGCCTGCTCTCCATTTTAGAGAAGTAATAATATTATTGGTAATGTATGCTAATATGGTGGTAGTTGCTGTAATTTTTAGATATTTTCCAAGTCTCTGGAAGACCTCCTTAACTATTATAGTAGCAAACTTTGCAAAATATTGATAACAACAGTACGTTTAAACAACAATTTCTTCAGCGTTATTTCTTATGTGCCAAGCACTGAGAATATATCAGTGATCAAAATAACATGGATCTCATTCTCGCAAAGTAGCAACGGAATAAGGAAGAGAGACAGTGGATAAGCAGTCACAGTGTGAACTAACACAGATGCTCAGGCAAGATGAGAGACAGTGTTTATTTACTCCATACTGTTATCTGTCAGGATCCAATAAGCTAAATAGAAACACGAGGTAAAGAAACAGCTGAGAAGCAAAATGACAAAAATAAATCCACCTGGATTTTAGCAATACCAAGAGGGACAAAAGGAGAGACAATAGGAGGAAGTAGTCTTATTGGAGCCCAAGGTTATGGTCCCCTGGGGTAAGCTTGATCCATGGTGGGATAGTTTGGATGCAGCTGGAAGCATAGAGGAGATATAACTGGAGGCAGGGAGAGAGGAGGGAGAAATACTCTGATTTCTCTCCTCTTTGCATGTTCTAATCTTCTGCGAGAGTTTTCTGTTGGCGGATTCCAGCCACAAGCAAGCAGACACAGTAGCCTGATAAACCAACCTGTAGGAATGAACCTCCCTGAAATGCAAATTGAAGCAGAGCAGAGAGAGTGAATGGGCCAAGGATTTGCTCGCATACTTAGTATTGTGTGAGTTAGTTTTCAAATAAGTATAATTTTTCATGATAATCAATAGAAAAAAATATAAAATTCTATAAATATAGCATTCTAATTTTATCCCTCCTCCAGCACTCTCCCTTATCTTTCCAAATCCTGCTGGCCAACTATCCTTTGGCTAGCATAATGGTGAGAGAGAGAATGACTAGTGGTAATTGAACAGTTACTATTTGTCAGACACTGTGTAACACGCTTTCCATGAATCAACATAATTATTCTAAGGAGTGACCTTAGAGCTGAGGAAGTTGGGGCATATGTTAGTTTAGTTACATGTCAAGGTCTCATAGATCCTAGGTGAAAAAGTTGAGATCAAACTGGGTATGTCTATTTTCAGAGCCCAGGCTTCCAACAATACATGCGGATCCTATATGATTCAGGATGTTTGGTTCAACCATTACTTAACAGTCATGCAGAACATAGTCAAACTCTAATAATATCCTTTAAAAAAAATAAAGAGAAAAGTAAAATGTAGATTATCTAATTGAAATAAGAACATTACAAAATTCAAACAGTATTTTGAGAAGTATTTATGTTACTGTAGCCAGGGGTATTTTTTGTTATGCACAGAGATCCTCATGGACTTTCTTAGGACAGGAAAATATTTTTGAACCACAGACACCATGGGAGTCATATATTCTCTTTGCATTTTTTCTGGACAACATGGTTTCACTTCATTTGTATCCTGGCTTCTGTGTATCTGCTTAATTTATCTCTGCTCATTAGCTTTTCTCTTCATAATTCCTAGACTTTACAAATGTGTTGTGGCATTTCTTGCTACATGATTTTTCTTCTCCTCTAGCACCTAAAATCTTGTTTTCTTGCAGACTCTCAGTCACATGTTCCTGAGATAGATATATTGTTATAACCTTGCACCTTTCTACTAATATTTGAGAGCTTGGGTCACTGGCCACTTAGAGATTAGCTGTATTTATATCATGTGCCCATCTCTGGTCCAATAATATGTGGAAGATTTTAGGGGGAGGTTAGAGAGGTAAGATCTTTGATAGAAGATATTTCTGAGGCCTCTTCATCAGTACTGGTAGAACAGAGTCAATTAGAAGTAGGGCAGTTATTGAGACAACTTTAAGTAACATGGGTTAAGCTTTCTTCCAAGAAATCATCTCATTCCCTAAATGCGTTGGTATTTGAAATTGGCATCTTTATCGAGAGCACATTTCCTTGCCATATCTAGCATTTAGAGCTATATTCCTTGCATTCCTTGGCTTATGGACTCTTCCTCTGCTTCAAAGCCAGAAGCATAGCATCTTCAAGTCTCTCTTACCATGTGGTCCTTTCTCCATTGTGTAGTCTAATCTCCCTCTCCTTCCGTCTTATAAGAACACTTTTGATTACATTTAGAGCCCATCTGAAGAAGCCAGGATGATTATACCATCTCAAGATCCTTATTTTAATCACATATACCAAGCCTTTTTTTTGCTGTAAAAGGCAACATTCACAGGCCCAGGCATTCGGACCTAGATGTCTTTAGAGGCCATTATACAACCTACCACTAATTTTATGCTTACGTCTGTGTGTGAGACTATGAGCCAAGGACTATATATAATATGCAGAGATAACAATACAAAATATAGTGTATATTAAAAAGAAAGAGCAAGAGAGAGAGAGAACGAGGGGCAGGTGAGAAAGAATCTTTAGTTCTTGGAAATTATCCAAGGTTTGTCCTTTTCTTTCAAATTGGATTAAAGCCCTATAAAAGCTTCATAGAACAAATTTCCCTGATGTATAATTAAAGGCTTATCTTAGTCCATTTTGTGTTACTATAAAAGACTACCACAGACTGGGTAATTCATAAAGAAAATAAATTTATTCTTATAGCTCTGAAGGCTGAGAAGTTCAAGGTCATGAAGCTGGTATCTGGCAAGGGTCTTCCTGCTACATCATCCCATGGCAAAAGACAGAAGGGCAAGACAGTGCATGTGCAAGAGCAAGAGAGGGCCGAACTCGCTTTTATAACAACCCACTCCTGCAGTAATGATATTAATCCATTTGTGAGGATTAATTTATGAGGAGCCCTATGGCCTAATCACCTCTTAACAGTCCCATCTCTCAATACCATTGCAATGGCATTAAATTTCAACTTAAGTTTTGGAGGGGACATTTGAATGACAGCAGGGCTTGTAAACTTTTTGTTTCATCTCAGAAGCTCTTGGAGAAGAGAAGTTAGGTTTTTGATATATTTAAGTCAAATTAGTACATTTAAGGATTTCAGTGAACCTGACCCCTCCGTGTGCTTAAGAAACGTAGAGCGGGGCACACAGGGCTATCTTGCTTAATGCCAGCGTGGTCTTAAGTCCATTGGAGTGAATGACTGTGCACTGTGAAACTCAAAGAGGGCCACAAGCTGGGATAAAATATAGCGGAAAAAGCTACATGAGCATATTTATAGCCATTATATACATCATATTTTATATAATGTTTTCTGGTTTATGGGCATACAACTTATGCATTTCAAGACATAGTAAAATATGTTTACTTATTACAGGACATAAGAATATTTCCCAGCTAAAGAGCAAAACTCCGTGAAAGTTTGGTTTGATGCTAATGATTTACTTTAGCTAGACTTACTTAACCCTCAAATCCTAAAAGGGTGTACAGTGTATAGAGCACTCTTGTGTAATTCAGTAAACCCTAGGGGTATCCAAACAAACAAAGTTTTTGCCAGCTAATGCAAACCAGCTGGATATTCATTTCAAGTCCCTAACTCAAATCAAGCTTATAAGATTCTAGGTTTGAGTTAGCCTTTCAGCTAAGGGATTCCAATGACCACTACATTGCTTTGGGTACACAATGGAGTTCTTCCCTATGTACTCTGGGCTTCACCTTCAGAATCCGAAAATCTTTTGCTTGTTGCAGGAAGATTTTCTATGGTCTGGAAAACATTTCCTGTGGGATGAATCTTCTATTACACTTTTCATTTCTATTTCCTCAAACAAACGTTCCCTACAGCAGTTGGGCAGCATCCTCAGCATGTGTGAGCACTGGTTTAAGACAAATTACCACAAATAGTCAGCTACTGGAAAATCAAAGGTTACTATAAAGGATCAGTGGGAAAGCTTGTGTATGGCATTATATTAATTTATTTTATACATCACAGGACGCAGCTTCTTAGCAGTAATAGATTTTTTATTACTCTTATTATAATGCATATTTAGAAGCTAAAAGATAAAAGCTGATGATGCTTAATAGTATTTTGTACTTTTTAACATGTTCTGAAAGCTATGAATCTAAATTACATATAATGATGCTAATAATGTGTTGTCCATCATGAATATAGTTATACATCTGACTTTCAAACTGTTTTAGAAATGTAGATGGTGACTTTGTACTAACTTACCCCTGGTATCATAAGCAATTCCCTTTGTGACCAGTGGAGCATAGTTGTGGTAGGGTGAATTAACATTTTGCTGCAGCCTGTGGCCATTGCAAGAGCAAAGTTAGAGGTCACAAATTGGAGTTGATACCAAGATATGATGTTAATATCACAAAACTACAACAAATGAAACAAATTAGCCACAGACGCAGAGGCAAAATCATGATACAATGATACCCATTACTCCTAGAGGGCATTCATAAATAATAGCAATTATAGCACTTGGTTGTTTTCTTTCTATTTTTCTGATAGATGTTGTTAATATTATTCATTGCAATGTTTAAACTTTTTGAAGTCCAAGAGCAAGGATTAACCCTGAGTTATTTAAATATAGGATATAAAGCTATAAATTAAAGTTTAAAAATAAAAATATTTATATGAAAGAAATGTTCAATTCAACAATTTTGACTATGTAAACTAGATTATTACAGAGCAATACATGGTATATTTTTTTTAAATCAGTAGTAAATTAAGCAAACTAAAACATTACATTATGAAGGACTCGCAGGGGAAATAAAAGTGGTATTTGATGTTAATTTCCACTTCTTTCCAGCGGAATAAATAGATTGTTCAGAAGTTTTAAGAATTCCGGGCTGAGCGCGGTGGCTCACGCCTGTAATCCTAGCTCCCTGGGAGGCCGAGGTGGGCGGATTGTTTGAGCTCAGGAGTTTGAAACCAGCCTGAGCAAGACGGAGACCCCGTCTCTACTAAAAATAGAAAGAAATTAATCGGACAACTAAAAATATATAGGAAAAGTTAGCCGGGCATGGTGGCGCATGCCTGCAGTCCCAGCTACTCGGGAGGCTGAGGCAGGAGGATCGCTTGAGCCCAGGAGTTTGAGGTTGCTGTGAGCTAGGCTGACGCCACGGCACTCACTCTAGCCCGGGCAAAAGAGTGAGACTCTGTCTGAAAAAAAAAAAAAAAAAAAAAAAAGGAAGTTTTAAGAATTCCAGAAAAATAATTGCATCTTAAGAGAATATGTATGCAACTCGAAAGACCTAAGGCAGTTAAAAAGTAGAAGTTTAAATCTGACAACACACAACATTACGTAGAGAGTTTAGAATGAAAGACATAATTCCCTTTCATTAGAGTTCTTTGTTTTGATTTCAGCATATTGCAGGAATACAAATGTTTAGGATACATATATTGCCTTGCCCAACCTTAGTCAGAGCTTCAGGCATGTACATCCCCACTGAAAGTGTGCACCACACACATTAGGTGTGAATATACTCATCCCCTCCTCCCCTCTCTCACTTGCCTGACACCTGATGAATGTTGCTACTTTATGTACACTTAAGTGTTGATTAGTTAATACCAATTTGATGGTGAGTACATGTGGTGCTTGTTTTTCCATTCCTGTGATACTTCGCTTAGTAGAATGGGCTCCAGCTCTACCCAGGATAATACAAGAGGTACTAGATCACCATTGTTTTTTGTGGCTGAGTAGAATTCCATGATACACATATACCACAATTTATTAATCTGCTCGTGTATTATGGACACTTGGGTTGTTTCCACATCTTTGCAATTGTGAATTGCGCTGCTATAAACAATTTAGTGACCATGTCTTTTTTTTATAGAATGCCTTTTTTTGCTTTGGGTAGATACCCAGTAATGGGATTGCTGGATCAAATGGTAATTCTACTTGTATCTCTTTAAGGTATCTTCATATTCCTTTCCACAGAGGTTGTACTAGTTTGCAGTCCCACCAGCAGTGTACGAGTGTTCCTGTCTCTCCGCATCCATGCCAACATTTATTGTTTTGGGACTTTTTTATAAAAGCCATTCTTACTGGAATTACGTAATTTCTCATTGTGTGGTTTTGATTTGCGTTTCCCTGATGATTAAGATGTTGAACATTTTTTCATTTTTGTTGGCCATTAGTCTGTCTTCTTTTGAAAAGTTTCTGTTCAAGTTCTTTGCCCACTTTTTAATGGGGTCGTTTGATTTTTTTTCTTGATGATTTTCCTGAGTTCTGTATAGATGCTAGTTATCAGCCCTGTGTCAAATGTGTAGCATGTGAATATTTCCTCCCATTCCGTAGGTTGTCAGTTTCCTCTCGTGATAGTTTCCTTGGCTGTGCAAAAAGCTTTTTATTTTATTCAAATCCCATTTATTTATTTTTGTTGTTGCCGTGATTGTGTTTGGGTTCTTCTTCATATATTCTTTACCTAGGCCAATGTCTAGAGTTTTTCCAACATTTTCTTCTAGAATTCTTTATAGTTTCGTGCCTTAGGTTTAAGTCTGTTATCCACTGTGAGTTGATTTTTTTGAGTGGTGAGAGGTGTGGATCCTGTTTCAGTCTTCTACATCTGGCTATCCAATTTTCCCACCACCATTTATTAAATAAGGATTCTTTTCCCCAGTGTATGTTTTTGTCTGCTTTGTCAAAGATTAGACGGCTATATGAGGATGGTTTATTATCTGGGTTCTCAGTTCTGTTCCATTGGTCTATGTCTCTGTTCTTGTGCCAGTATCATGCTATTTTAGTTACTGTTGCCTTGTAGTATAGCTTGAAGTCTGGTAAATTGATGCCTCCCAATTGTTCTTTTTGCTTAAGATTGCTTTTGCTATATGGGGTCCTTTCTGGTTCCATATGAAGTGTAGAATTATTTTTTCTCGATCTGCAAGAAATGGCGTTCGTATTTTAATAGGGATTGCAATGAATGTGTAGATCACTTTGGGTAGTATAGACATTTTAACAATGTTGATTTTGCTGATCCGTGAGCATGGTATGGTATTCCACCTGTTTATGTCCTCTGCTATTTCCTTCTTCAGTGTTTCATAATTCTCCTACCAAAACCAGGAAAGGACACAACAAAAAAAAAGAAAACTACAGACCAATATCCCTTATGAATACCGATGCAAAAATTCTCAACAAAGTCTTAGCAAACCGAATTCAGGTACTTATCAAAAAAATAATCCATCACGACCAGTGGGCTTCATCCCAGAGATGTAGGGATGGTTCAACGTACACAAATCTCTAAATGTAATTCAACACATAAATAGAAGTAAAAGCAAAGACCCTATGAACTTCTCAATAGATGAATAAAAAGCATTCAACAAAATTCAGCACCCTTTTATGGGAAGAACGCTTAACAAAATAGGCATAGACGGTACTTAACCTAAAATTGATAAAAGCCATGTATTAGAAACCCACAGCCAACATCATACTGAACGGGGAAAAATTTAAAGCATTCATGCTTAGAACTGGAACCAGACAAGGTTGCCCTCTATCACCACTTCTATTCAACATAGTGCTGTAAGTCCTAGCTAGAGCAATCAGAAAAGAGAAGGAAATCAAGGGCATCCTTGAGAGGCAGAACAGGTCACTCTTTGCTGATGATATGATCTTCTATCTAGAAAACCCCAAAGATTTTGCCATAAGACTACTGGAATTCATAAACAAATTTAACAAAGTTTCAGGTTACAAAATCAATGTACAGAAATCAGTAGCATTCCTATACACAAAAAAACAAACTGAGAACCAAATCAAAGACTCAATACTCTTCACAATAGCAACAAAGAAAATAAAATACCTAGGAATATATTTCATTAGCATTCTTTTTCTTACTTTATGGGACCCAAACTTTTTTTTTTTTTTTTTTTTGAGACAGAGTCTCATTGTGTTGCCCGGGCTAGAGTGCCGTGGCGTCATCCTAGCTCACAGCTACCTTAGACTCCTGGGCTCAAGCGATCCTCCTGCCTCAGCCTCCCGAGTAGCTGGGACTACAGGCGTGCGCCACCATGCCCGGCTAAGGGACCCAAACTTAATTGATACAAATGCCATGTTTTTTACCCCCTTCAACATATGTAATATATGGTTATTACAGATTGAAGAGTTTTATTGTTCTCTTTGTTTTACTACCATGCCCAATGGAACTTTCCTTTACTTGGAGAAACCTCCACTGATTTTTCAGGAATGCTTTGCCAGTGGAAGTACCCAAGCTAAATTTCAATTCACTATTTAAAACTTTCTCAAATGACCTCATGATGTCTTCCCTAGATATTTCTGGTAATTGTAGAAGAATGCACCGCAATGCAATTCTTACAATAGTGCCCTTTTGGCATCGCCTGCTTTTGTGGATTTCAGCATTGCTATGATAAACTATGTTATCACAGATTTGTAACATGACTGCCATTTAGCAAGCCACAGGCGGGAAACTTGGAATAATACATTTTTATTTAATATATTGAACTAAATCTTGATTGGTTGACATTAGACATAGTATAATAAGTGAATTTTAGTTGTCAAATAGTCATGCAGATATCATTTCCCTTGCAATTACTAGTTTATCAAGTTTCTTCACAATGTGAGTGAGGGAATTGCTGAAATGAATTAGAAGGCTTGCCTTCATGACATCTTCATTGTTTGGACTTCATATTTAGCTGTTCAAGAGACATCTTGAATTAGTAAATTATGTATTATTTTAGAATAAAAGTCCTCATTCTTTAAGATAACTTTGTAGATTTACTGTTTTGTTGCATCAACACTGATTTGCAGTAAATACATAAGTGTAATAGTTCTATGTATCTACAGGATGTTTCAGGAGATGAAGAGACCACAGATGTTCTGTAAGGTGGACAGACAGGACTTTCACCCAGTCATCCTTAGGGTGCTGGCTGTATTCAGCCTTGCTGGTATAGGATTGTTGAAACACCCTGTACCTGAAAGCTCATTCAGGCCATTATTTGCCAGCATAATTTAGAATCTCCTTTTAAATGCCCAGAAATCACATACAAAATACATTTTATTTAATTGTTTCACAAATAATATATAATTTTATTTTATCTCACCTGATTTGTATTCATGTACAGTTTTGAAGCAAATTGGTTATTGACAAATTAGGTAATAAAATTTTATACTAAATAGTGTAGGGGTGGCATATTTCTAGACACCTATGGGAGTGTGTGATCATTTTTTCAGATATTTTACATTGGTAATAGCAGTAATAATAATAATAATAAATATAACAGCGATAGTGACTGCTTTTGTTGAATGTAGTCTCCATAGGATAGCACTATATTATGTGCTTTTCAAGAATTATCTCCTTTAATCACCATAGCAATAGGAAGTGAGTACTATTATCTTTATTTTACATATAGAAAAAAAACACAGACAGTTTGAGGGTATTGCTCCATGCCACCTAGCCAGGAAATGGAACATATAGGCCTTGAATCCTGAATCTTGGCTGGAGAATACTGAATAACGGTTCTGTCATTTGGATTCGGGTCATACTGCCATGCTTTAAAATAATTGTTAATGTGTTTTAGACAATTTTTAATGGTGTAAAATATAAAATGTCACTTTTTCTGGCTCAGTGGACTCTCAGTCATCAGTGGACTTTGCAAGTACAGATAAGGAATGGGATAGCAGAGGCAGTAAATGTAAATCCCATGGACAGCACACAAACATACAGTATGCAGGTGCCTTTCCTCCTGCTTCTTTTTAAAAATGATTTTTGTGGTATCAAATACTACAGAGATTATGAAGTCGAGATATGAAGACAGGCTGACTTCTTGGAAGATTTATTCAAAAGAAAAATTGAAACTGAGATGACAGATGATGAAATATATAATCTGTGATTCATCAGTCTTCCTCTAAATTCCAGAATTACTTTTTCCATTCGTTTTGTCAGCATTCAGAACTCTCAAAGGGCTCAAAACTTAGCCCAAGACTCTTAGAAATAGCAGAGATGAAATATAAGAGTACACACACACTATAACAGGAACAACACAGCCAAGGTTGCTGCCTAGGCATTAGAAGCAGAACAGCACACCCAAATGGCTCAGGCTGGTAGCCAGAGATAAAGGCTTAGACCTGGGAACCTGCAACCACCAGGCCACATGTAGCCCTCCAGATCCCCAAGTGTGGCCCCTCAACAGAATCCATACTTCACAGAACAAATTCCTTTATTAAAAAGATTTGTTCTGTAAAATCTGGATTCATTCAAAAGGCCACATTCAAGGATCCAGCAGGCCACGTGTGGCCCCCAAGGCCTCAGGTTCCCCACCCCAACAGGCATCTCTCTTGCCTAGTTGACTGGGCTCTCAGCTTTTCCCTCTGTTTCCTTTAAACGACCATTCAGGCATTTGCCCGTAAACTTAAAGTTACTCACATCCTATTTCCGTTAATTCTAGTTGCCACGCTTGCCACTCAGTCTCTATCTCACTCTCTCTCTCTCTCTGCCTAGCTCTTCATGACCCAGGGACAGAGGACTGCACCTGATTCATTGCACCTTCCCTGCCCAGGATCTGTAAGTAAAAATCTTTTAACCTATTTCCTATCGTTTTAGTGTATTGAATTTGAGTCTTCCATCTGAAGAACCAAGAGCTACACAGGGCTGGGTTTTGCCCAGAACATGGGGGAGAACACAAGGTTGGGCTCCGAGGGCCAGAACGATGGTTAGGCATAAGTTGGGCCTGGATCAAACCAGAACCACAAGGGCGTCTGCCGCAATAAACAACTTTCCCCTGTGAGGGACCCCCTAGTCATGGGTCAGATCACTAGGTACTAAGCTGTCTGCCAGGTGAAAGAAGTATCCCATGAGAAATACATTGTAAACATTCACATCCAGCTCCCTTTTATTAATAGTTCCTGTTCGGGCAGGGTTGCCAGCTCCTCTGGTGCTAAACCCCCAATTTAGCTGAGGTCTTTCAAAACACATATTATAAGTGCGTTTCTCCACTACAGTAGCTGAAAAGTAGCGTATTAGGGCTGTATTCCTCTTTTATTGCATTCTTTCTCTTCTTCTATTATCCTTTTGTTTTTCCAGCTGTACTGTTCTGTATACTGTTTTCCTTTATTCCTCTTCTTATGTTCTTTTTCTTTGCTGCTAAACCTTAGAACACAGATGTTGAGAACTGTATTTTGATTAGTTTGAGAGAAAAATATGGATGGCTGAAATAGTTCCAGGTTGAGTTTTTGCTTTATGCTAAGTTTAAATGAAGAACAAAAAAAGATCCTTTGTGGTTCTTTGAACTTGTGAAAGACCTTTCTGGCTAACAGAATATGGGAAGGAAGCAGTATCAGAATTTTAAGCCTGGATATTACATTTACTAGCCATGTATCTTTCTCATAGATTCAGTTTCCACATCTGTAAAATGGGAATAATATTATGGCATATTGACATCATAATTTTTAAATCGAATGATGTGTATCAATTATTTAGTTCAGTTCATACTTCTGAAAAAATACTGTTTTCCTTTTCCCTTTCATTAGCACACATCCAATAGTTAGAAGGTTAGGAGGTTTACCTTTAAATAAGTGTATTCATCTTATGAAAAGAAAATGTATGTTTCTATACATCTTAAAAAGTCAACTATAAATATTCAATAATTAGAGTAACATATCCTTCCATTATTTTGGGGTTTTTTTGTTTTATAAAGAAGAGAGTCTCTCCAGCAGAGTTTCAAAATCTAGTTTTATTACAATGGAGTAATTTCCACAACTGTGTGAACCCCATGCAATATTGGGGATTGGCTTATATGAAGGGACTTCAAAAAATTTGTGGAGGGCCGGGCACGGTGGCTCACGCCTGTAATCCTAGCACTCTGGGAGGCCCAGGTGGGCGGAT
>NW_012148841.1:1288854-1304057 GCF_000956105.1 Propithecus coquereli | reverse complement strand
AGACCAGCCTGAGCAAGAGCAAGACCCCATCTCTACTAAAATTAGAAAGAAATTAATCAGACAATTAAAACTATATAGAAAAAAATTAGCCGGGCATGGTAGCGCATGCCTGTAGTCCCAGCTAATCGAGAGGCTGAGACAGAAGGATTGCTTGAGCCCAGGAGTTCGAGGTTGCTGTGAGCTAGGCTGGTGCCACAGCACTCTAGCCCAGGCAAACAGAGTGAGACTCTGTCTCAAAAAAAAAAAATTTGTGGAAAGATGAAACTAAAAGGTAAAAATAAAAAAATATAAACTTTATGTATCATGTATCAATGTAAGCTCCATTAAGGTCAAGACACTTTGTGAGTGATGATAGCAGCCATTTAGTTCATGCCTAAAAAGCTGAAGAATTTAACTTTGTCAATGCAGATTTTGTATATTGTTAACTGAAAAAAATGGGTATCCTTAATAAATTTTTTAATATTAGGAAACAAAGAAGTCAGAAAGAGCCAAATCAGGACTGTAAGGTGGATGCCTAATGATTTCCCAACAAAGCTCTCACAAAATTGCCCTTATTTGATGAGAATAATGAGTATTGTTTTGGTCAAAGACTCTCTGGTGAAGCTTTCCTGGACATTTTTCTGCTAAAGCTCTGGCTAACTTTCTCAAAGCACTCTCATAATAAATAGATGTTATGGTTCTGTGGCCCTCCAGAGAGTCAACAAGCAAAATGCCATGATAATCCCCCCAAACTGTTGACTTGATCTTTGCTCTTGACCAATCCACTTTTGCTTTCACTGGACACTTCCACCTCTTGGTAGTCAGTGCTCTGGTTGTGCTTTGTCTTCAGGATTGTACTGGTAAAGCCGTGTTTCATCTCCTGTTACTATTTTTCAAAAAAACGCTTCAGGATCTTGATCCTGTTTGTTTAAAATTTCCATTGAAAGCTCTGCTATTACCTATAGCTAATCTGGGTGCTACAGTTTTAGCACCCACTGAGTAAAAAGTTTACTCAACTTTAATTTTTCAGAGTTGTGTAAACCAAACCCATTGAGATGTCTCTGGTGTTGACTGTTGTTTCTGCTGTTAATTGTTGGTCCTCTTCAATTAGGGCATGAAGGAGATTATTTTTTCCTTGCAAAATGTTGTAGATGGTGTGCTGCTCCAGACATCTTATTCTACATCATCTCATCCCTTCTTAAAATGAGTTATGCATTTGTAAACTGCTGATTTCTCTGGGGAATTGTCCCCATAGACTTTTCATAAAGCATCAATGATTTTACCATCCTTCTGCCTAAGCTTCACCATAAATTTAATGTTTGTTCTTGCTTCAATTTTAGCAGAATTCATGTGGCTCTGACAGGGACTCTTTTCAAACTGATGTCATATCCTTCTTAGTGCCTCAAACTAGATCCTGTTCAGACATTATAACAAGTTATTATGAGTTTGTTTTGGTGCAAAACAATTTTGAAATCTATGCATAGTTTTTTTATAATACACATTTTCCATGAACTTTTTGAAGTCCTCACATATTAATCCTTCCTAACCAGCAGAAATCGTCCCACCAAACCAGTGCATGGTTTCCTGCTCATTGTAAGGACTGGCCGATTATGGTTTTAGCTGTGACTGAAGCTGAAAATTGGGACAGCGAAGTGTATTATATAATTAGCCTGACCCAATCAAGCATCAACTGGTGTGGTTAATGAGTTATTTTCTATATCTGAAATATCCCTGTCTATGCTAAAGCTCAGCTTAGTTTTAAATATTCTACAAATGTGATTAAAATGGTTTCCATATTGCATGCTTTTAAGACTTATGAAACAGCAGATTTGGAGGTATAAAACTAAAACTTTTTGAATGATCTAGGCATGCAGTATTACAATGAATCATCATCCAGTAACCACTGAGGAACATTGCATGGTTATGCTAGAGTTCACATATCAACTATAATAATTGTTCACCTCATCTCTGTGAGTTACAGTTCCATCTGCTATTGCTTGCTGCTATCTATTTAGTTATTTGATGCAGTGTCCACCCTTATTTTAATTTATAGTTTTTATGGAATGAAATAAAACATTTTAATGGAATATTATGTAGACATTAAAATTGTTATCATGGCCAACAAGTAATGGCATGAAAAATATCTTTGATATAGTATGCTAAATAAAGCAGAAGGAATATATTTTACAAACATGCAGCATTTATTATAAAAGATATATATACATAGATAAGAACTCAGAATTTTAAAATGCTAATAGAAGGTTTTTAACACCAATTTAATCTATTGGTGCTTTAAAAATATGTTTAGAATTTTCTTTAATGTGTTCACACTGCTTTCAAAATAAAATAAAATATACTAAATTTGAGGAATTTCTTAAATTTCTATATAGTTCATCTGAAAATAGTGGATTTTGCCCCTAGAATTGTCTATAAATTAAGAGTGCATAGGCTTTGAATGAGAGCTGAAGGGATTTCCATCCTATGTGGGTGCATGCATTTAAGGCAATATATTTTAAGTCCTGAATTTTTGTTGTCAGAACGTTCTGAACATATCTCTGCTTACTAAGCTGGTGTCTGGATACCTGAGATTTTAGGCAAATTGCTTTCAATTTCCATTCCTAGTTGTTTCTCAACAAATGATTAGAATAACAGTAATATAAAAATAAGAGACAAGAAGTAATGACAATCCACAGGGGCTTATTAGGAAGGTCCCTCAGTGGAAGGTTTTCCACATTATTTATTTCTGTGATGGTTTTCTGTTGATTTTCCTCTGTTATTTCAGAGTTTTCCTCCTCCTTGTGTAGCTTTAGGTAGATGGTCTGCTTCATTGTGAAAGAAGTAAAGGGCCTGACTGAGGCCAAGGACCAGTTGCTGCTATACATGGCTAACAACCTCATTCTGAATAGTGAAATATGACTGGAGAGTATTATTTTGACAGAACAGATAGGTCCATGATGTTTTTCAACATGTGTATACAGTAGCAATGATCAAAGGTGTCTTTACTGTATTGGATGAGAAACGTGTTTTATAATTCTAATGGGCATAATGAGTTAGTAGAACTAGAATATGTGAAGCCAGGAAATTTAAGAGATTGTATAGAAGTAATCAGAACCTCATGTATTAGTTTTCTAGGATTACCGTAACAAACTACCCAAAATTGGGTGGTTTATAAAAAAAAAAGAAAGAGAGAAGAATGTATTGCCTCACAGTTGTGGAAGCTAGAAGTCCACAATCAAGGTGTCAGCAGGGCCATGCTGTCTCTGACAACTTCTGGAAGGAATTCTTCCATGCTGCTTCTGGCTTCTGGTGTGCTTTGACTTCCAGAGGCACCATTCCAGGCTTGTGGCTGCCTTCTCCTGGTGTGTCTTCACATCATCTTCCCTCTGTGCATTTGTCTCTGTATCCAAATTTCCCCTTTTCATAAGGACATTGATCATACTGGATTAGGGCTCACCCTGATGATCTTATTTTAACGTGATTACCTCCATAAATACCGTATTTCCAAATAAAGTCACATTCTGAGGTACTAGGGGCTTAAGAATTCAACATATCTTCTTTGGAGACACAGTTCAATCTGTAAAACCTCAGGAAGTCACAGACATAATAAGAAGAAATTGAAAAATGTTTACATTTTGCTTAGCACAAAGTTGAGATGAACCAAAAATAGAGAGAGAGCTTGAGTATGCATAGTTTAGATTCCAGTAGACGGCACTCCCACAACCTTCACAAAGAAGTACCCTCTCATGCTAATAATACTATGATGAGTAAAAATGTACTATGTTTAAGGCAAAACAACATATAGTGGGAAGACCGGAGAGAAGTTTAAAATGGTTTAAGTCATAGACCAAGAATGAAGCTAGGAGGGGGAAGAATTTTGTATGTACAAAAGTATAAAGAGCTAGTGGGTTTAAGAACTTGCAGCCCACTAGCATTTTTCTCTATGATGTTGGTGAGTGGTTGTCAGTAAGAATTTTCTGCTTTTCCCAGTATTGTTTCTTGGGGACAGAAAAGTGACCTAAACTCATTTTCCTGATGCCTATGTAAGTCGTCTTGGGATCTGAGGGATTATAAAACTTTGGCTTGGATTGTTATCCCTGGCATTAATATTATATTTCCAATTTGCATGGCTTGCTAGACCTATCCAAAGGGTATCAGGAGTATTCAGTAGAACTTTGATTCAGTAAACACAGTTCCGTAAAACTTGAATTGATGCACCAGCTAAAAAAAATTAGAATTTATGAGGACTTAACTATTTTTAACATTCTATATAAAATAATTCTATTATTTTAACATTGGAGACACCAATTATATTTGTTAAGATCTTAATATGACTAAGAAGCATAAAAGCATCTGGTAGAACAAATGAATGCCACAGGGTAGAAAAGGTGAAAATATATCAGTAGGAAACTTCTCTTCATATAAATTTGATTTAATCTTTTGTAGATGATCAACTCCTAGTCTACAATGTATTTGTCTATAATATTAAGAAGTAAAGAATTCAGTAGTCTGCCATGTTAAAAAGTGTTCTAAGATATAATGTATGTGAATTATCTTAGGGTTATTAAAAATTATAATTTTTTAAAAAGTTATTTCTTTACCAAACTTAAAAGATTACATAACATTTTAAAATTAAAATAATGATTGTCTTTTCTTTATTTTCAAATCCTTTCTTTCTCTATCCCAACCCACCAACATATATTCTTAGTATTAACAAGTAAAGCCACTGAATCAAGAATATTTTTTTCCAGCTTATTGAGGTATAATTGGTATACAAAAAGCTACACATAATTAATGCATACAATTGGGTGCATTTGGACATACATGTATACACTTGTGTTTCAGTCACCACGATCAAGGTAATAAACTTGTCCATTACCTTACAAAGTTTCCTTTGTCTCTTTGTTTTGCTTTGTTTTGTGGTAAAAAACACTTAGCATGAGATCTACCCTCTTAAAAATGTTTTCTTTCTGCATTTGTTTTCTAAAATTATTAATAATTAATACCTTATTGTTAACCATAGGCACCATGTTATACAGCAGATCTCTGGAATTTATCTTGTGAAACTATATCATCTACAAAAGAACAACTCCCCATATTTATTATACCCCAACCTCATCACCTGGTGACCACCATGCTATTATCTACTTCTATATGTTTGACTAGTTAGGGGTCTCACATAAGAGCAATTATGCCATATTTGTCCTTCTGTGAATGACTTATTTCATTTAGCGTAACTTCTTCCAGGTCCATCTATGTTGTCACAAATGGTACAACTGAATAAAAAATGTTTATTCCTAAAACAACAATCACTGGAAACAAAACTTAATACATCAAGTTATTTCCAAAATTATTTTTAAATCACCTTTTTCAGAGGATAACTTGTTCAGAATCATCTAATAGAGAATATTTTTCTACTTAAACATAACTTGAAAAGATCCAGTATTTTCGGAACTCTATTTTAAATATTATCTCAATATATTTTAATGAAACCCTATGAATTATGGAAATAGCCTTCTAATAATACCAATAATATGCTTAAATAAAGACTCTGTAATTTTTTGCTTGCAAAGCATCTTAACTTGTTTTCAGATGCTCTGGAGTTGATATTAGATATATGCAAAGGAGAAGACATCTCAAGGAACTAGCACTGAGTAGTAATGTCCTGAGACAGAGCATTTCTTGTCTCCAGGCCACTGGGAGGGTCAGGGCTGGAATAAAAAGAAACAGAATCTATCATGAAGTCTCAGGTTTGGCTCTACTCATTTTTCACCTGATATTGGACTTTTCATTTTGTCTAAGTTTTCTGGCTCCCAGATGTGCACCTAATCCTTACTACCTCTTAGTCATCCACTCTGGTCCTCTGAGGATACTTATGGACTGGATTTCTGCCTCAGGCTTAGGAAATAGAAACATCTTCGACAGAATCTGTCATGGAAACACATAAATTTATTTTCTAAGCAATTTTATACTTTTATAAGAATGATAGATATTTTGATTCCAAAACATCCTGTCCTTTATTCTAAACATTTAAAGTCTACTAAAGCATATTGTCTATGAATAGTTAAAATATTTTGCTAATCGATTTCTTTGTAGGCCCCAAATTTATAACAATTGTTTCCAAATTTCCAGACAAATGCTATTGTTTTCATTCTTTTCTGCAGTTCCTCACGATCATCACAGAGAATGTGTTAGAGAATTTAGTCAGAGATTGTCAACACTAGATTTACTTTAGAATTCCCTGGGAAACTTCAAAAAATTCCAGAGGCCTGGTATCATTGCCAGAAATGATGTAATTGGTTGACATGGACTTAGACCTCAATAATTTTTAAAGATCGCAGGTGATTCTAATATGCAGAGAGAGTTGAGAAACATTGGACCAGATCATTTCCAGGATCCACAGAAAAATGTAAACTCTTCTTCCATTTTTCAGGTATTGTAAATTTTACCTTGCATCAAGTTAGATAACTAAAAACCTACAAATCGAACCCACCATGAATATGTTCTTACAGAGTTGCGGCTTTTACTTCTATTTATGGTATTTATAAATAAAAGTAATTAGAAGGTGGGATTTTTTTTCTTAACTCTTTCTGAAGAAATATTGCTGAGTAATGCTTTGGCTCATTTCTGTGATCTCTCTGTATTTTATTTCCTAAAGATTTTAATAATTATGCTATCCACTCCTTTGCCCATATTAAGTCCCTTTAGTAAAGTTTCATAACTTGAAATATAGATACTGCACATTATATATTAAGCTTGCTTTAACATTTAACAAAGATTTGTGACCATTATGAATATGTAAATGGAATTTTAAAAAATCACTACAAGTTCTAATCAGTTGCACTGAGTGAAAGAAAGTTATTTTCAAGTTCCAATCTTGTACCAACCAAGTCATCTTATCCAATAGTCTAGATTTTAAGCTAGCTCTATTTTATGTCTTATAAGATAATATTATAAAATGACAACTTTGCAACTCCTTCTAATCACTGATTTCCAATATTTATATATCCTTTTTATTTTTATTGTTCTTTAGAAATGTCTAGGACTTGTCGTATAATTTTAAATATCTGTGGTGATAATGAATACAGTGTTCATTGTTGGTAGCAGTTCACCTGTTCCCTCTTTCAATCAGTGGCTTGATTTTTAAAATCAGATATCCAAAATTCTCCAAAGTATCCTATTTGCTACAGGGACAACTGATTCAAATCACAGCTTCAGAGTTTTAAATGTTATTAGTCAAGAGTAATCCCATCACACTTGCTATAGTGATTGGTTCAATGATTCAGGCCTAAGCCAATCATCATATGACATTACCCTAAGGCAAAATGAAGGATATAAATTGAGCATATAAAATAATTTGGGGCTAAAAAATATGGACAATGACTTGCTAGATATGATTGGAATTGAAATTTCTTCTCTCTTAAAAAAGAGCCACCAAAAGAGATTCATTTTCTTCTAGATATCCTGGTGTGGGGGTCAGATGTCTGACACACTACAGCCATTTTTCTATTATGAAAAAATTGAGACTGACAGTGAAACAAACACAGAGTGAATTTGAATAAATTATATTTGACTGAATTACAGAAAAACAGAGACAGAGTGACTGGATCAAGCTAATCTTGAAACTTGACTTACATCTCCTCTTCTAGTTTTGTGAGCCAAAAAATGTTCCTAACATATAAGAGGGTTTAATTTTCATTTCATTATTTGCAACTGAATATATCATAGATGATATGACAGTATATTTGTTTAGGGTCTGCTACTAATAGGGATGATTCTCTTGTTTTGTTGTAGTTCTCTGGTAGATATCATTGATAATATTTATTGAGTAATTTTTTTCTGTCCCTAGCTTGCTAAACGTTGTTATTAGCTACTCATTTTTAATGATACAAATGTTTTTTCATAATCAACATGACCAGGTGCATATTCTCCTTTATTGTGTTAACAAAGCAAATAATCTTAAGAGACTACTAATGTTGAAAATATCTTAGATCTCTGGAGTAAAATGTACCTGGTCATGATAATACTCTTGTAATACAATTACTTGTTTATGGTATATTATTCTTTTAAGACACTTGGACCCAATATTTAAGAAGAAATTTGAAAAGATCAAACACCAGGGTAAAATTCTAAAATCTTCTGATGAGAAAGATCAAATCACTTCTAAAGAAACAAAAATCACATTGACACCAAGTATCAGCTATGGTAGAAAGAACACAATGGAATAATACATTCAAAATAGTGGAAATAAAATTTAAACTAAGAATATTATGTGCATCTAAAACTATTTTTGAATATGAGGAGGGGATAAAGATAATCTCAGGTATAAAAAGCCTCAAATGTGTTTATAGCCAAAGACACTCTTCAAAAATACCCTTGTCAGAAGTAGTCTAGTGATCAAAATAAAGCCTGCAGGATACTGTAAGACATAGGAGAAATCACAGTAAGAAAATCATTTACCAAAATAAATTGTCTAAACAATCAAATACAACATATTTTTAAACTCTGTTTAACACAAAGACTACACCTGTACAGTTGAACGTAGAGTGGGTTGTCAAGAACAAAGGAAGTTACAAAGTCTAAAGTAATGGTCTTGTTTGTAGCAGAAATCTAGACAATGTTTCAGAAGTGTGTAAAAAAGAACAGATAGGGGTATAGTTCTTAAGAAGTTAAATATAATCACTCAAATTAAAGGAAAAAAAAAAACCTCCCCACAATTTTAACTTCTAATTAACAGAGCGGTAGCAACAACAAACCTAATGAAAGGCAAGTAGAGAGGGAGAAAGAAAAAATAGCAATATCTAGTAATAGAAAAATGCAAAATATTCTTCCACTACATTTTTGTAAAGATAAATTAGCTCAAAACTTAACAGTTTGAACACATTCTGAAGAACTGAAAATACATATACTAATAGTTAGAACACAAAAATTGGTTTTTGAGTTTAAAGACCATGAGTAATTTTTTTTTTTTTTCGAGAATAGCGATGGCTTATTGCCTGGCTCTTTTGCATGATGTATTAATATCACATTGACATTCCAATGCACACTTATAATAACTAACAAGAAAAGCTATTTTTCATTTTGAGATGGGAATATTTTTAACTATGTACTTTGTAAAGAAAACCATTATTTTCTTCATGCATTTTCATAGTCATTTCACACTCAACAACAAAAAAAGAGGTAAATAAAACATTTAAGCATTTTAAAGTGCTTTTTATATTGTTCTGTGTCATCAGGAATGAAAAAGTCTTTTCCATTACCCTGATCTTCATCTTCCTATTTTATATTCTGCTTTCAGTGCTCTGTTCTTTAATATAATGTATTTGTTAAAGTAAGAAATGTTCATTTGTCTTTGTTATAGATTATATTATAGTTTAAATGTTACACGTTTAATATTTTATAGATGTATGTTATATATATCTAAGTTATATACATATATAATTCACATATATAATTGCTATTATATGACTAAATATAAAAGCAAGTTGCACTATTTTTTTTATTCAGGAATCCAGACAGGCCAGTCTGGGAATGCCTTTTCTGAGTAGGTGACATTAGAACAGAAAATTTAATAAATTGAGGACATGAGCAATGCTATCAAAAATTATTATTTTATTTATTATATGCTAAGCTTGGTGCTAAGTCTGTCTTACTAGAATTCAAGCTCCATTAGGGCATATTCTGTCAGTGTTTTTCACTACTCAGTATTCAGAGTTTAGCAAAGTGTCTGGCTCATAGTAGGTACCTATAATGGTTAATTTTATGTTTCAACTTGACTGGTCTAAGAGATGTCTGTACAGCTGGTAAAACATTTCTGAATGTGTCTGTGAGGTTGTTTCCAGGACAGATTAGTATGTGAATCAGTAGACTGAGAAAAGAAGATCTGCCCTCACCGGTGTGGGTGGGCATCATCTTCAGCAGTCCCCAACCATTTTGGCAGCAGGGTTCATTTTCATGGAAGACAATTTTCCCACGGACCATGGAGATGGGGAATGGTTTCGGGATGATTAAAGGTCATTACATTTATTGTGCACTTTATTTCTATTATTACTACATTGTAATATATAATGAAATAATTATGCAATTCACCATAGATTGGGGACCCCTGAATTCTAGTCTGGTGAGGGCCCTAAAAGAATAAAAAGGCAGAGGAAGGGCAAATTCTCTCTTTTCTTGAGCTAAGACATCCACCTTGCCCTGCCCTCGGGCATTGGAGCTCCTGGTTCTTGGGCCTTCACATTCCTGGATTTATGCTGGTGATCTCACCCTCAACCACAGGCCTTTGGCCTTGGATAGATTTACACTAATGACTTTACTTATTTCTTTAGAATGCAGATAGTATAATATAGGATTTCTCAGCCTCCATAATCATGTGAGCCAATTCTGATAATAAATATCCTCATAATATACAGATATAGATACATCCTGTTGGTTCTGTCTCTCTGGAGAACTCTGACTAATACAGTACCCAATAAATAGATGTTGAACAAATGAATGAATACATGAAATAAATATGATCTGACTCTATCCTCGGGATAATTGCAGTATTATAATTGGTATGGATATGTGTATTTCTTAACCAAAAAAGATGAAATATTGAAAATGAATAGTAACATTAACAATTTAGATGTTTACAGGAGAAATTTTGAAGAATTCTTTGCACAGAAATAATAAAGCTTCCAGATGTCACTATGTACCAAATAACCACTTCCCTGACTCTGCAAATGATACCATCAGTTTTGCACTCCTCTGTGGTTTCCCCTGTAAACTTGGAAGATCCTGTTATGGTATGAATATGAATTATGGCCTAGGGATGCTTAGGGTTTAGTTCAACTCTGTAAAGAACAAGCAAGAAAAACATAAAGCTTTGCTGTCTGCCTTCCACGTCCCAGTGAGGCATGTGTGGCACTAGAAAATGGGAGAAAGGGGGATAGCCATTATCCATAAGAAGTTTGGAAAGAAACTTAAAATCCTTTATAATAGATTTCCAATAGAAGAGTCATACTACCAGTTCCCAGATTCTATTAATGTTTTTCTGGGAAATGAGGCTATAAGAGCCACACACAGGTAGAGCAAAGCATCCAAAATTTTATTGTTAGCCTTTCCCAAACTTGATTATTTGTGTTTATATGTTTACTTGTCACAAATGACAAGTAAAAGCCGGCTTTTACAATAATAATCATCCAACCTTTCACCCATTATAAATATTAGAATCCAGTTTCTCACAAAAGGAATTGGTCTATGTATTGTTCAATTGCTGTTCTGTGGAGAAAGAAAGGGTCCAACACCAGTTATTATTTGAATAATGCCAATGATGTCACTTATTAACTGACCTGGTTATGTGAGAAGCATATTCTTGTCATCAGACAGGCCTGGTGTGGCTGTGTATTGGGGTTCACTGTTTGTAAACAACAGAAATGAACGCTAACTACCAATCTAGAGTTTATGATAGGATTGGGATAACAAACAGTATTGAAGGAAAAACTGAACAATGACACTTCAGGAAAAATAAGAACAAAACAGCTCAGCAGATCTAGGTATTGTGAACTGATGATCTTTTCAAGGCACAGGCATTGGGAGGAGCGATTCAGCTCCAATCGTGGTGCTTTACACAAGATTCAAACTCAGGGGAACGTCTTCATTTCTTGGCCTAGATTATTTTCCCATCTTAATTGGAAGTCATACTAAGATTGCTTGTAGTGGAAGAGGTGGTTCTAAAAGAAAAAAAAAGACACTTTTAACAAGAGAAGGAGAAATGCTTTGTGGGCAAAAAGATCAGATGCCCGCTAAACATCTTATATGACCTTATTTAAAATGTTTGTGGGGAGGAAAAAAAGATGGCCGACTAGAGACATTGCTTGCTGGACTGTCCTGGCGTTCAGGTAGGATATTGGATAAAAGAGAGGGGAGGAGAGATGCAGCTCAGGTGTGGATTACAGCAAGAGGTGACAGAGCCTGCCAGAGACCTCATGGAGGAAAAATGTGAAGCAGAGAAGGAAGAAGATAAAGAAGAGAAGACATGGATGAGGATCAAACCCAGAGAGGCTTGGAGCCCTGTGAAAGGGTAACGGGGAGTTCCTCTCTTCCCCCATGTGCCTTCAGTGAGCAGAGTGCAACCAAGTTTCCTGGAGGCTTTTCCATACCCCATGAGCCTAGGCAGGGTGGCAAACATGAAATAGTGGGGAGAACTTGTGTGATCCAGGAGCTTGGACAGTTTGTGGGGGACTCCCCTTCTAGGAGAGTGACACAAGAGACCGGAGAACAAGTTTTCTCCCATTGAGACGCTTCCTTCCCCTTCACTCCCCTATCCACTGCAAGGGAGAAAGCAGTTTGAGCCCAGATTTTGGCGATCAGCCACCTGCCCCCTGTCAGCACGTGCTGAGGTTCCCACAGAGTGTAGGACCCATGTCTTTCCCCTTGGAGTCCTGCAGTGGTCACAGGGGGTCCAATTTGGGAGCTCCCTGCTCACTGGCATTTCACGTGGTTGCACACCAGTGGGTCAGATAAGCAGGCCAGACCCAGTACCCCCTGGACTCAAGTGGGTTGCTGAGGGACACAGAGGGGAGGTTTGAGAGCCGGACTTGGGCAGCAAGGAAGCCGACATGGACAGAACAGAAGGGAGAATACTGTGAGGTTCTCAGAGACAACATTCTGGGAGAGCGCCCATTCCCTGCCAGCCCACCCTCCGCAGGAGAACCACTGTATCGCATTATCGCATTAGGGCGCATCATCCAGAGACGAAGAACATAGCTCCAGTATCCACAGCAACCAAATGTTACGCATTTAGGTGGACAGGCTGACTGGGAGTTGCAGCCATTCCCCACAACCATTACAACCAGGTGAGCAGTTTGAATCGAGAATTTGGTGAGTGGCTGCTTCTCTTGGGCAGATGCATACTCCAGGCTGAGGTCTCCACAGAGAGTGGGACCCACACCACTTCCCTGGAGTAATGGTAGAGGACAAGGGGTGCCCAAACTGGGAGTACCCTACTCACTGGTGTTGTGTGGAGACACATGCTAGTGGTTCAGACATGCAACCAGGTGGGGGGTGGGGGTTTGAGAGCTGGACTCAGGTGGCAGTACTGTTGGGGTCTGAGACACTGCGATCTGGGAGAACTCCCATCCCTCCCTGCAGGCAAACTGCCCTACTGGATGAGGGTGGGAAGATCTTAGCCCGGCACCATAGGAACCAAGTAAGTGTTCAGGCCCTTACCTCCTGATAGCCCTCCAGTTCAGAGAGCCTGGCCTGACTTTACTCCCAGTGGCTCCCCCTAGTGGCCAGAAAATCCACCTCAGAGCCCAGCCAAGGCTTTGCAGAGCCTTATAGGCTTGCACAACTTAACCATAATCTGCCTCACTCTTCCACCCACCTTTGCTGTGGTGGAGATCAAGCAACCCCCTGGGAGCTGCAGGGCCCCTCCTAAAGTTTGGGACTCTCAAGTGCCCCACCTGCGGGACCAGAGCCTACCATGGGCACAAAAAAACACTTTGGCAGTTGGCTTTTTCACGCAAGCATCAACCACTGACAGAGAGAATAACTCTACAGCTCATCACAGCATCTATCAACTGAATCAAACAGGATGTGGCTGATCTGTAGTCACAGGCACCATTCACCATCTCAGAGATTAAGCTGGGGACCCAATACAATTCACACTGCTGGGAACAGGTGAAGACACCAGGATAGAGGCAACCTGCGAGGGTCATCAAACCAGCTTGAACACCCCATAGGCAACTTGGGACCAGCATGCTTCTCCCTGGCACAGTCAGGGATTGATCTTCGGGGACCCAGGGACAGGCACAAAGGCCAGACCTCGTACATCCAGGACTCAATCATATTGTCAGATGAGAAGGAATCAGGGAAAGATCTCTGGAAGTATGAAAAATCACAGCAAAAAGACACTCCCAAAAGGGATCATCAGCTCTCAAGCAATGGATACAAACCAAAATGAAAATATTGAAATGACAGATAAAGAATTCCAAATATGGATTGTAAGGGAGCTCAACAAAATCCAAGAAAAAAATGGAAAACCAGCTCAAAGAAACTAGAAAAACAATTCAGAATATGAATGAAAAATTCACCAAAGAGATTGACATATTAAAGAAAACCCAAATGGAACTTCTAAAAATGAAAAATTCATTTAAGGAAATACAAAACACAGTGGAAAGTTTTAAGAATAGACTAGACCAGGCATAAAAAAGAGTCTAAGAGCTTGAAGATAACACTTTTGTATAAAATCAGTCAGTTAAAAATAATGAGCAAGAGAATTGAGGGGAACAAATAGAGCCTATAAGAAATTTTGGATTATGTAAAATTCCCAAATATAAGAATCATAGGCATCCCAGAGGGAGAAGAAAATGCACAAGGGATGGAAAACCTGTTTGAGGAAATAATTGAAGAAAACATCCCTGGTCTTGGCTAGAGATTTAAACATCCAGGCACAAGAAGCTCAACAAACACCTGGGAGATTCATTACAAAGAGGCAATCACCAAGACAACATAGTCATCAGACTGACCAAAGTCAACACGAAGGAGGAACTCCTGCAGACTGAAAGGTGAAGAAGAATTTTACGAGACCTACAAAGAAGAGTTGGTACCCATTCTACCAAAATTGTTCCATAGCACTGAGAAGGAAGGAATCCTTCCCAAATCATTCTACAAAGCCAGTATCATCTTGATACCAAAGCCAGGAAAGGACACATAACATAAAAAGAAAACTGCCCTGGAGAACTGCCTAAATCCAGCAGAAATTGTATGATGGAGAAATAAATCTTCAATGCATTAAGCCACTGAGATTTTGGGGCTGTTTATTACTATAATATTTACCCAGGCTATCATGGCTGATGAAGAGAATAACATTTTTTATCGTGTAATAATAGTTAAATGATTCACAGTCAAAAATCAGAAAACTGTTCTTTCAGCTACCTAGAGGGTATGAACGTGACAGATATAGGATTCCTCATGAATGTATTTGTGACTGCTACCTCAAGTAGAATTTTAATAACCGAGAAGGTGTGTGCATTCTTACTAATACTCCCATATATACATATTTTTTTTCAGCATATTATGGGGGTACAGATGTTTAGGTTATGTATGTTGCCCTTGCCTCCCTACTCCCCCCCAAGTCTGAGTTTCAAGTATGCCCATCCTTTGGATGGTGCACGTTGCACTCTTTGTGTATGCAAATACCCATCCCCTCCTCCCCCTCTGCCCTCCCCTCTCCCCTGCCC
>NW_012148841.1:1262013-1287893 GCF_000956105.1 Propithecus coquereli | reverse complement strand
TGTTGATTTTCCTGAGTTCTAAGTAGATTCTGGTTATCAGCCCTTTATCGGATTTGTAACATGCAAAAATTTTCTCCCATTCTGTAGGTTGTCTGTCTGCTCTTGTGACAGTTTCTTTGGCTGTGCAGAAGCTTTTTAATTTGATCAGGCCCCATTTATTTATCTTGGTTGTTGCTTTGATTGCCTTTGGGGTCTTCTTCATAAATTCTTTGCCTTAGGCCAATGTCTAGAAGAGCATATATACATATTTTAAGTGGTAAATAACTATATAATTAAGATAGCTTGTCAAAGAATTACAGTCATAGTAAGGAAAATGATACTAAATGAATGTCATAAAAATAAAAATTTGATGTAGCACAGTTTAACTTATCAGCTATTTATTTCTGCCTCAGTTTAAAGAAAAAAAAAGTCTTACTTTTCATGAACCTATGTTTTTTGTTTTGTTTTGTTTTACCATTACCCTTTGTGGTGCAGTAAAACAGGAAAATGACTAAAGCCAGTACTCTATTATTTTAACAATGGTAAAGTTCATAATGTGTTTGTTTCTTTTGAGCTGTAGCACAAAAGGAAATGTTTTTAAAAAACTGAAGCTTGAATTAGATAGAACTCTTTGTTTTCTAAGGAAAACAAGCTTGGGCTTTCCGTGGCAGTCATTAATTTTTCATGAAGTTGAAATTGAGAAAGTGTGGAAGATTTCCCTGTTGTGTCACACTGAATATTTGAATGTGGTTTGGCCAATTTCTCCAGCATATAATCTTCTTATTCTCCCCCAAAACCTGAAGCATGATTTGTGAATCTGACAAGTTTCCCAACCATTTAAATTCAAGATTAATAGTTTATCACGTCGACTAAGTTTCTAGACTCTCTTGGATAAATCAAAATGGTAAGTTTTCACAAATTGGAAAAAACTAATATCTGACATTCTGTAAGTCTTGAGGAAATCCTGCTATATCTTTTTCCCTGTTTAAAAAGGCGAAAGTGTATGCTTTCCATTTAGAAATTATAAGAACCATAACTTAAGTTTAAACAATCATAAGGAAAGAAATAAGTTATATACGTATACACATATAAACAAACAACATACGTATAATCTGCAGGTAATAATTGAGAACTATTTTATAATGAGATTATAGTAATTACACTTTAAAACAAAGGATAAGTAGATAAGGGAAATAAATTTGGGAAAGCATACTTCAAAAGAAATAACTTCATCATAAAATTTCAATTATGTCTTCATTACTATTCTCCCTGAACTGTTGTAGCACATTTATTTTTTAAATTGAGTCACAAAGGATTTTTTTTCAGACTTAAATTGGTAAAACTATTTGGAACATGAAAGAAAAGATCAAAAGGGCCAACTGGGAACAAAACATAGTGATCAGAATTCAAGATAAGCCACAACACATAATAATCCTAATTACCAATCTTTAATTAAACCACAGGGAGAATTTATGCCCCAAATAAATTCTTTCTCACAGCTTTTTCTGACTTCAAGATTGAATATTTTGATATGTCTAAATATCAGCCAAAAAGGAAGCTTATTATTTAGTATCTTATGATCTAAAAATCTGAAGTCATGAACAACATATATAAAATGCAAAGTTCAAAACAAAATATGATCTTCAGGGATGTTGCAGCAAAATATCTGAAATTAGAAGGCTAATTAATTCTGACAAAATTGACAAATTTGTGAATGCCCAACTGATGAATTAAAGAATGGAGTATATTGACAATGCATTTAATGAATCCATTTAGAAATAACCTACGGTTGCAAAGTAGATTTTCTCTGGGGAAAAAAGAAGCCAAATGGGTTTTATGTGGTTGGGTATAGCATTAGTATAAGTTAGCCTCTAACTGAAGGAGTAGATCTATTCAATGCATATTGAATAAATTTTATATTTCCCATTTTCCTGGCTATTGGATTGACCGAGTTTTGCTTTTTTCTAATGCCAGAAGTCCCTTCTTAAAGAGCCTTAGTCAAAGAGACAATTGCATTGAGTATGATTTTCCTAAAGATTAAACTTCTATGTTAATTTCCACCTGTGTTAATACTGCAGAGTGTTACAGTTCACTTAATACCTGAAGGTTTCTTCTAAAACGGTTTTTCTGTGGGCCTAATTATTTGTTCACTTCTTAGTTTTTATTTTTTTCTTTGCCTGAATTTTTCAGTGATTTCTAGAGAATTAATATACCGTAGTGTAGTATCGAATATCTCTTTGTCAGGACCTTATCTTCACCGTCACAGATGAAACCCCTGTGGCTATGCTCATAATCTGTGACCCTAGCTATTTTTCCTAGTGTTGAAAAGTTGATCTGAGTATGAAAATGGAGGGTAGCATCAAGAGGTTAGAGCTTTTATGGTAGAGTGGCTAAACTCTGCCATTGAGATCCTGGGAGCCCCTCTTGGTAGAAAACTTTCTAAGGCAATTTTTTTTTTCTTGAATTGGATACTGTGAGACAGATAGTCCAATGTCCCATATGAAAATAGTTTTTTGTTTCTTTGTTTATTATTTGTTTGTTTTACTGAAATCAATCCAAGTTAATGTCTCTTCTTTTAAAAATTCTAATACCAATGTAATACAAAAACATTGGCAATGGCCACCCAAAATAAATATCGTGAGTGTTGATGTTGCCATTCATCATTTCAAAACACAATTTACTATTAAACATGAGACACAATGTCTTATCTGAGGAAGATACACATATTGCTTTTGATGGCTTTGTCTGAACAGAGCCTTCTTACCAACGCCCCAAACTGTCAAGCTATTTCATTTTAAGTAATACAGTCTTGAGGGAACAACACAAATTTTAACAAAATATTACAAGTAGCATATGTAAATTCTAGTAACAGTGACATTCGTTGTTATTGTGGTGACATTGTTCCTCTAGGTGACTGTAAGAAATTGGCTAAACTTGTGTGACAGCTGCTAGCGAACTCATTCAGACTGACAATATGCTTAAGTAGCTGTCTCTTCTAGTATAGAGAAAATATCTGGAAAAGCAGTCTCTTTCATTTTAATTCTGGGAACTTGGTGACTTTGTGTATGTCCTAGTTCAATTGTTAAAAAATTAGATTGAAACCAGGTTACCGTATGTCATTTTTCCCTGTTACTTATTTACAAGAATAAGAAAGAACCAAACCTGATTCTTCTAAGGAACTCATGGGATACAACAGTCTTACAAATGAAAATGACAGTTTGAGAGGAATAAAGCTTGTGACTAGTGAATTTTGGGAACATAAACTATTTTAAAATCCCAAAATAGATTCAATATGACAAAATTGAGACACTAGTAAGAGAAAAGCAAAACCTGTTTCTGGTCCAGGAATATATTATGCAGTTTCCTCAGTGAGAGAGACAAGTTATCTTTTATTATTGGGAAACTTCTACAATTCTTTTTCTTCCCCAAAGCCTAATAAGATCATATTGAATATTGCATGAAGCAAGGATTCTTTATATAAATATTGCTTTTAAGAATGCCATGAATTTCTTTGAAATAAAATTGTACAATCAGGAAAATAAAATCAACTACTGCTCACTCCAGTTTCATGTCCCTTTATTATTCTTTCTTGAGGACATCCACGGGTGGCTCCCACTGTCATTGGGAGAACTCTTAGAGGTCAACAAGCACTTCTTACTTATCTTGTAAACGTTCATCTGAGTATGATTTCCAATAAATATTTTTAAATGATGAATAAAAATTAGAAATTATTTATTTGGTTGAGGGAGGGAGCTTTTGTTGGCAAGGTGCCAGGAAAGGAGACACATTAAAGTGAATAAATGCTCACACAGGTTTTAAACACCTGAAAGAAAACCATTAAACAGGACTGTGACTCTGGCTTTGAGAGTAAAACTATCAGTATTACCAGAAAATGAGAAGAGCAATAAAAAGAAGACAATTTAGGTAAAAGAAAAAATAAATATGGAAAAATGAAGAGGAGTGCATCTAGTTTACTACTTTAAGTTTCTGGTTTTTGAAGTTACTTCATAGAGGGGATGAGGCACAACCCCTGATTTCAACAGCTCAAGGCAAATAAAACATTTTTATAAACTGTTTCCTCTACATTATGTTGGGCTGAATATCTTTTATATCTAGATAATTTTTAGTGAGTCTAATGACTTTTTTGGAAGGACTTAAGCAAGACTAGTATTGTATAATGATAGAAAAAAATAATCAATTCTTGGGGAAAATTGATAGAGATAGTGTGAAGAGGACAAAAATGGTGATAAATTCCTCATCATATAGTCATTGGAAACTATCCTTGACATACTTTGAGGGCTCTAGCTATTAAAATAAGAACCAAATATTGAAAGCTGATAAATTAGTAGAAATGTTCCTATAAAGATTTAATTTTCAGAATTTGGACAAAAAGAAGACAATTAAAAGGAAGTATTATAACTACTATTGTAACTGTTAGTAAATATTTTATAGCAAATAATTCAGGAAAATAAAATAGTTGTTTAAATTTATTAAGGATCATAGAAAAAGAGATAAATGTAGACATTAGCTCAATAGCGATGGCTTCAGCAGAGTGGCACAGTAATAACAAAACACAGATAGTTTTAAATAAAATGAACTTCTGTTTTTAAATGTTGCCAAGGATGCTAAAAGAAAAATTATCTAGTAGGAGCATGTGTATGAGTATGTTATTGGTAGGGAAATTTATATCTTAAAAAAATATATATAAACATATATATTACAATTGTAACCTTATGCCTTAAATGACAATTGTGAAAGGATCACCTGATTACATGATTCTATATTTACTGGAAAATTGTTTTTTCATAAGTATCTTCTTAAGCTTTTGTTCTCCAGTTAAACGTGTCCTAAACGAGACCTAACACCCCTTACTATCATGCCATTTTGAGACGAAGGAGCAAAGAAGTTTTACCTTTCCTTTTAGATAATTAGTATTACCTCATCATTTTTTAATATTCTTATCATCCCTTATTTACTGTGTTAGCATTAATATCAATATGAATAAAAATGTAATTAAATGGAAACACTTTGAACTTCAATTATATGATGTTTGAAAATATTCTATATTCAAAATGTAATCCTATTGACAGCAATTTATTGACTATTTTCTGGACAGACCATTCATTGAGAACGAGAGATTAAAGGGAGAACTACACAATTCCCCCAAGAGGTGTTTATAATCATTGGATAACATCAAAATTGGCAATTATGTAAATTCAAAACCTTGGTTTTTATTCAGGGGAACCAAATTAAATCTTCATTGATACAGGAGGAAGGTTATAGTTTAATTTTATACATTCTTTCAAATTCAACTTAGTATCACATAAATGTATTTTTCCATATTAACTTTCTCATAAAGAGCACGATTTTCACTTTAAAGGAAAAAAAGTAGTTCAGTGAACCAATTCATGAGCCCTTTATATCTGGTTTCAATTATGGGAAAATAAATCTAGAAGTGCTGACTGTGTTGATTAAATTCTTATATCTATACAAAATTAGAACAGGATTCTTTGAAAATAAAAATTATTGATCGATAATTTTGAGAACATTATTGCTAAAGACAAGGTAATCTATATGTATGATTAAAGGTAAAGTTAGATATCCACCTTCAATTTCTCAGTGAACCGTATTAGACATCCAGAAAATTTGTTCATAATATTTGCATGTAAATTTTTAAAGACTTAGACTTGATACATAATCTAAAATAAAATGGTATCAATGTTATGCTTAACCTCATGTCATAAAGTGCAAATAACACTTCGAATAAAACACCCTGGATAAAATTTATAACCATTTTATTGAATAAATTATTAGAATAGAAAATATCCCATATAGACTATTGCTTGCTTTTTGATTGCACCCTGTCCTCCATCCCACTCTTGATATACATTCATTCATACATGGATTTATTCATCTCTTTGCCTGATTCTCACCAAGAATGAAAGCTTTACAAGGTCAAGGACTTTGCCTTTTTTGCCCCATGTATATCCACTTTCTGGATGTTTTCCTGGTTTCATAGTTGGTGTTGATAGCTACTTGTACACACACATGAAGGCACAAATTAATTCCTAACTCTTTTGAAGTTTTTACCTATAATTTCCTGGCTTTGAATTAAGAATCTTACCCATGTTCCTATAATTTATCATGTACAGTATTCTGGTCAGTATTTAAAGACTTACTCTACAGAAAAAAAAAAAAAAAGAAGAAGAAACACCCTCATTTGCAGCAGCATTTGTTTATTTCTATGTTAGAATATTCCCACCACAGATGATGCAACCAGCTTATAAAAGTCCTGAAAATTTAACAAGCAACTCTTTCAAGCTGCTAGCTCCAGTATATCACTCTATGTATCATAATTTTAAAGGGAAAACATTTCCGTTTGAGAATTTTCCAAGAAACTTCAAAAAGTTAAGAACAGTTCCTGGCTGCAGGATACATAGAACTGCAAGGGTTGTCCCTTGGACCACTACAACAAAAAAGAAGTGAGATAAACTTCAGATTCTTTTTTTTTTTTTTTTAAGGCAAGCACTAAAATGAGGTTTATTGATCAGAGAAAGATAGTATTATAGGGCAAGAGCAAAATATAGGTTTACAGAGCATGGTACATATGCCATAGGTAACGGCTGGACCCATTGTTGCAGCAGGGTAAGCAAAAGGAGGGGCAAAAAGAGGGAAAGGTTAGGGTCTGCGTCTTGTTTTATGGTGTCCAGATAGGGACCTCCCGTGGTTCAAATGTCACCATGGAACCACTTGATTGGACAGTTGGGGAGCTATAAGCGGTTATTGAGAATATTGAAAAATGAATTTTCACCTCCATTTGTATATAGATAATGGTAGTTTCACAACTTACTTTGTAACGTGAAAGCAATTGTTTAGGAGACTTAGTTGAATCATAAACAAAAATAATGTCACTTTAAGACCTTATAAATCTAATAATAACCACAGAAATAGAAACATGAAAATGGTTGACTTACAGCAGCGATTTACAAAGATATAAAAATGATTTAAAATAATTTAAACAGAAAGGGAGAAAGGAGTAGAACAAAACACTCCAGATTTTTAACATGGGTTACTTGGTTACAGAGGATGCATGGAAAAATAAGTGAGTAGTAGGAAGAGAGGGTAAGAGAGAGGAAAAAAAAAATCCAGTAGAAAAAGACTGCATTAAAACCCAAACAAAAGTAACAACAAAACCTTTCAGATAAAATTCTGTATTTATGTGTGTGCATTTTCTTTAAAAAAATTAATTAGAATTCTATGGACTGACTTGTAAAATTGTGCTTGACATATTGTTCAGTAAAAAAAAATAAACTTCTGGTTAGTACTTATATTCTATTTCAGTAAACACACACAAGCATATCAAAGCTTATACTTTCTATGTGTATCAAAATGCAATATATATAATGTAATATGTAATGTAATGTAATACATTACATAACACACAATTGTTTGTTTCGTGTGTGTGAGTGAAGAGGAAGTTGTACATTGACACATATGAGTTTTTTAACATGGTTGTTCTTTAAAAGTGGGATTGGAGGAAGGATATTTTCACCTTTCTCTTTATACAATATTGTTTAATTCACATATTGCTTTATTTTTGTATTTTGTTATTTTGATATAAATTCCAACTAACAGGAAATTTGCAAGAATGATACAAAGAATGCTCATGTATTATTTACCCAGATTGGCCAGTTCTTGAGCAGCATTTATCTTTGTAGCTCTTGTTCTCATTCTCTTCTTGTTTTTTTCCACTCTCTCCAGATACAAACACACACACACACACACACACACACACACACACACACATTTCTATTATTCTTTTTCAGAATCATTTGGGAGTAAGTAAGGCTCATTATGCCTCTATGTCCATAACTACCTTAGTATTTTTTTCTAAAAAAAGTAATATTTTCTATTTAGGGTATGTGTGTATTTTTCTCTCTCTCTCTCTCTCTCACACACACACACACACACACACACACACACACACACACACACACACATTTCTGTTATTCTTTTTCAGAATCATTTGGGAGTAAGTAAGGCTCATTATGCCTCTATGTCCATAACTACCTTAGTATTTTTTTCTAAAAAAAGTAATATTTTCTTACATTACCATGGTAAAATTGTCAAAGTAAGACAATTTAACAACAATATTATACTATTGGCTAATTCATTGTCCCAAATCATAAATTTTAAACTATCCAAAAAAGTCTCTTAAAGCTATTTTTATTTTTCGAGTTTCATGATTCACTCCAGGGTCATCGTACAGAATTTTTATATCTCTTTAAATCTCTTTTATTCTGGAAAAGTCCCTTAGTGTTTCTTTGTCTTTCTTCCCATTGACATTTTTGACAAGTTATTTTGTAAAATGTCCCTCAATTTTGATATGTCAGATGTCTTCTCATGATTATATTCAGCTTGTACATTTTCAGCAGAAATATTACAAAAATAGTGTTGTATTCTTCTCAATGCATCTTATTAGGATGCACATCAGGTCAGTTTGCCCCCGTGAAAGAAGTCCCCAAGATAACCTCAGAGCCTCCCTAGAAAGGTTCAATACACTCAGCATATAATTGTACTTACAGCTAAAATGTATTATAGCAGTGCAGTAATGACACATTGTTGGATCATAAGGGAAAAAGACAGTCAAAATCTGGAGGAATTCACATGAATCCTTTCTTCCTTATGCTGTCCCCCTCTCATAAGGGGTCACCCAGAATGCAATTTTTCCCAACAATAAAAATGAAATGTAAGGGAGAAAAAATATCTTTTACTCACCCATCACAAGTTCATGGCTGAGGTTCCTATAACAAAAGACAGATTAACAAGACAAAAGCATACAAATTTACTTAATATAAGTTTTTCATGATATGAGAGTCTTCAGAAATGCAGACCCAAAGAAACAGGGACATCTTGTGTTTTTATGGACAGCTGTGCAGCAGTATGATTGGAGGATGAAAGGGAATGATCTAATGGTAGTAAACTGGGAGGAACTTAGCAAAGAAGACTGTTCAGATTCTTCTTGCATCCTTGTGTGACGTTCCTTCCCTCTGGGGAAGGGAGAACACTTGTCACCAAAAATCTTCAAAAGACAAGGGAAAACAGGGTCCAAGAGAGACTTTCCTAGGTTTTATGGCCTGCTGCAAAGAAGAAGGGCAAAGGGATGGTGAGAGTGGCCTTCCTGCTTCTGCTGTTTTCTCAAAGGCCAGGCTGCCATGTTTTGGGGTAGCATGTCCTGAATCCTGTCAGCGGCAAAATACATGCAATGTTTCTACCCAGGGAAGCCTGTTAGAGAGAGAGAAGCTAAGGTTTTTTTATTGGGCGTTGGTCACAAAAGTACACTATACCTAGCACATACCCAAATTCTAGACTCTGAAAAGGAAAGCAGGTGTTCAGCATAAATAATATTGTTTGCACAAGTAGGCTATATGCACAGTTAACCACCCTTATCGGTTAACTGTTGCCTGGGGAACATTTGGATTTCTTTTTATTACCTTATTGCACTGGTTAGGATCTGTGTTACAAATTTGAATATGAGAGGAAAGAACAGGCATACTTATCTCATGCCAGGCTTTTGGTGGTGTTTAAGCACAGACCTAGAGACTCCTGTCTCTGCATCTCCCTCCTTTCCAGGATTACTTCAGTCTCTTTTCAGCTGCCCCACAGCCTATAGCTTTCTCCTCTCGTATCTCAAGCCAGTAAAATTATGGATTTCTGTTTAAATTTCCACTATCTTCATCCTGTGGACTAGTGAGTATCCTCGGGGAAAAAAAAAATCCACATAAGTGCAAATCTTACTAAATAGAGTTTTTTCCTATTTTGAACTGCAGTTTCTGGTCTCTCACTAGTGCTTCAAATACTCAACTATTTGTTTATACATATTTTGAATAGAACTGATAATTGTTATCTGTGGGCTGATACACATTCATTAACAAAATAGAAACTACATGTATTGCTTTTAAAATAAGGAAAATATCACATTAAAAAAGGAAAATGTAAAATTACATTTTTGTTGGATATTATGATATTTTGTGCTTGTAGCAATTCATACTACTTAAAGTAAATATTTGGAAAGTTTTCAATTTATGAATGGGATAATTAATAGATATATTTTAATATTGTGAAAAAAAAGAAAATTAATTCAGATGCAGTAATGTCTTTCTCCATTTCAATGGTATGGTTGACTCTGAAAGGCAAGAAAAGGCCATAAAAGGAATCCAAATGCAATATAGGCTACAAGTCATTGTGTCCTGCCACAAAAATTGGCTTTTTGCATATATTAAGTTATATGTTATTCTTTAGGAGGAAAATAAATGTCAATCTTGAGAGAAAGATGACCTCCCCTGTATTAGCTGAAACTGTAATCTGAAAATGAATACATTTAAGGCTTTCTTTATTTTTTTCACAAACTAAATTTTAGATAAAGATAGATGTTTCCTAAGTAACTACAATTTCCATGCACTGAATTATGATTAATTTATTTCAGTTACTTAATAATAAATGACTCCTCCGAGGATTTTCTTTTCATATTAGCTGGCAAACCAAAAGCACATTGATAACAGTTTTTTTTTCCCCAGCGGGAAGACAAAAGAGAAATCACAATACTTTATCCAGTAAGAACTCAATGGGATTCTTATTAGTGCCCATTTGCAAATTGCATATGACCATTCTGTGTTATCTTTCAGCAGCTTTTAATTTAAATTTTTAAAAATGTTTTGTAGGTGAACATAATCTCAGTGAAACAAGGGTCTGATAACAAGTACAGAAACTTTGAGATAATATGAGAATCTATGGAAATTTTTAAAATGACTTTTTTGTCCCAGAACCCTCAGTATAATAACTTGCTTGCCTTGACATCCATAAATATCTAAATTGTTCACAGTGACTGATCAGAGCAAATATTTCAGCTCCAACATTTCAACAAAACCAATTACTTCTATAACTTTTTATGTATATAAATTGTGTATGTCTGTATTTGGAATGTATTACATGTTTCCCATCCAGAGGCAAACTAAGTATAATTATTTTAAAGTAGAAGTCTGTAATATCTCGGGTAAGTATTATTGTCTCTAGGTATAACATCCCTTAAAGCATACTTCACAAATTATCACTCTGAATACAGAGTATTTCGCATAGCCCAATTCAACTGTAAGACAACTAATAGCACACGCTTAATTCCAACATCATCATAAAACTGTTCTATTTTTCACAAAGGTGAATTTAAAAAGTTCATGTCTTATTGTAACAAATTATTTTTTCCATTTGAATGTAGTGGGGTTTTTTAGTTAAGCAGACTCCTAATGATAAGCTGAGCCTTTTTTAAGAAATAAGTATAATAGGAACAAGGCCTTGGCAAAAAGTCAAATTTCAAATTATAAAAGAAGTCCAGTATTATGCTTAGGATATACTAAGGGCTTTAAAAAGTACTGGGTGAATGTCTAAGGTATTATATTAGCTTTCAAATGAGATCTTTGTTTCCAAACAGACTTGGATTTTAATTCTATTTATTCGCTAGTAGTGTAACATTGGGAATATTGCTTATTTCCCCTTAGCCTAGATTTCTTAATCTGTGAAAGGAATATTAGTTAATAATATTATTGTATCATTTAAATAAGGCAAATAATAACCTGGACTTGGTGCTTAGAAAATACTGTTCCTTTTTTTCTTTTTCTTTTGAGAATGAGGCAGTCAGGCAAAGAGCCAGAGGAAGAACAGTGTTAGACAGGGGAGGGGGACAGCAAATGAAAAGATCCCGAAATATTTGTTTTAGAAACAAAAGGAAAACCTAACTGAGAATAGAAAATGAGGAAAGAAGATGATCATGTGAGATAGAAGGGCATTTTCCAGATGATGTGGAACTTTATATGCTGTGTCGTCTATAGGAGAATTTTTTTAAACATTTTATTCTAATTAAAGTAGTAAGTCATTGGAGGCTTTTAAGTATGTGCGTATGTGCTGGTGGGAGTGGATGGGTAGCAGGAAAGTGGATATATTCAGTTGTATGCTTTCAAAAGATTATTCTGGCATCTGTGTACAACCAGTGAGGGATGGACTATGGAAAGGAGCAAAAGGAACGGGATGGGAGACAGTTCCAGTAGTCCAGATGGCGGGTGGTGGCAGTTTGGATTGGTGTTAAATGTAGATGGTAAGAAGTCAACAGCTGGATATATTCTAGCAGTAAGATTGATAAGACATTGATGGATGAAGGAATGTTGAGAAATAGACTCCAGTAATGACTCCTAGTACCAGGCTGGATGGTAATGGCACATGCTGAGTTAAGGAACACTGAAAGAACAAAAATAGTAGTTGTGGGAGTAAAATTCAAGAACTCTGAATTAGACATACTGACTTTGAAATGTTCGCATATATCCAAAAGGGTATATGACACATTTATTAGACACAGAAGTTTAAAGCTCAGGGAAACAATTGAGCTGGAAATATATTCTTGAGGACTCAACATTTTAGAAAAATGTTTAAATTTATGAGATTAGATTACCTCACCTAAGGATAGACTTTGGATAGAGAAAAAGGCCAAAACCTAAGCCTGGGACATTCTAAGATTTATTTGTTGAGCAAAAGAGGAGGCAGAAATTGGGACAGAAGAAATAATTTCTGACATAGGAGAAGAAAAATAGAGTATATAGTGTTTAAAAAGCTATGGAAAAAAGTGTTTTAAGAAGGAGTGAATGATTAGCGCTGTCAAATGTAAATACAAGGTCATTTTGATGTGGACAGAAGATTAACACTTGCATATGTCCTGAGGAGGGTCATTTGTGACTTTGCAAAGAGCTATTTGGTTTTTATTAATTTATTTACTTGCGTTTCAAAATATTAAGAGGACACAAATATTTTTGTTACATGGATGCACTGTGTAATGCTGAAGTCGGGGCTTTCAGTGTGCCCTTCACTTGGATAGCATTCATTGTAGCCAATTGTTTTTTAAAATAATGATACCAGTGGTAAAAACGATGTAATTGTGATTCTCATGTTCCCGATAAAGAAGCATGTAAATATTACAAACTAGCTGTTTGTAAAGAATATATTGCACTTCGGCATATCTATAAAAATTCAAATCAGTTTAGACAGAAAAGTTATTATGAAAATAATACTAAAAAAACTTACTAAATAATACTAAAAAAATCTTTGGGATGGATAATGTGTAAAAAAGTTGCATATTTTAAAATGTAATCATTTTATCAGTTGGATTCGTGGAAAAGGGGTTGTTCTTTAACAATTTTAATTTTAATCCAAACTGCCTTTTATTCACCTATATCATAGATTAACGTAAATATGCTTCATATATGTACATGAGTACACACACACACAAAGGAACTTTGAGGGTAAAGCAAGAGTATATGTATTTCTTAACATAGTCATAATTAGAAGGATAAAATAAGGTGACAAGTCTGGTATGGGCTAGATACTCTTTATTTTTTTTTTTTGAGACAGAGTCTCACTGTGTTGCCCGGGCTAGAGTGCCATGGTGTTAGCCTAGCTCACAGCAACCTCAAACTCCTGGGCCCAAGCGATCCTTCTGCCTCAGCCTCCCGAGTAGCTGGGACTACAGGCATGCGCCACCATGCCCAGCTAATTTTTTCTATGTATTTTTAGTTGTCCGATTAACTTCTTTCTATTTTTAGTAGAGACGGCCTCCCAGAGAGCTAGGATTACAGGCGTGAGCCACCGCGCCCGGCCTAGATACTCTTTATCATTCAAATAACTCTCCAAATTATTCTTGTTTTCCATAGTGTCTGAATACTATTACATTGAAAAATAAAATCCAAAAACTCCTATGTCAAGATTCATTTAAAAGATCCCTAAATTTCCCCAAATCTACATGATAACAATTCCAAAGAGTAGTTGTGTTAAAGGAGTTTTTCTTAGAACATAGGAAACATCTTTGCTGAATCACATTTATTCCTTAAAGGCCAGAATTTTATCTGCAAAAAAAGAGTATTTGGAGAGAGGTGAATGGAGCAAGCTTAAAATAACCTGTTATAAATAGGAGATGCCCTTGTAAGACTCATGGTAACCAAAAGCAAAAACCTACAGTAGATACATAAAAAATAAAAAACAAGGAATCGAATATATCACTAAAGGAAATTACTTTACCACAAAGGAAGACAGTGAGAAAGGAATGCAGGAATAAAGGATCTACAAAACAATAAGTGAACAACTCACAAAATGGCAGTAATAAATCCTTACCTATAAATAATAATCTTGAGTGCAAATGGATTAAATTTTGCAATCAAAATACATAGAGTGGCTGAATGGATTCACAAAAAGACCTAATTATATCCTGCATACAAGAGATCACTTTACCTGTAAGGACATATGTACATTAATAGTGAAGGGATGAAAAAAATACTCCATACAAATGGAAATCAAAAGAAACCAGGAAGAGCTATATTTATATCAGACAAACTAGGCTTTAAGTCAAAAACTGGAAAAAGAAACAAAGGCCTTCATTGTATTAGAAAAGAGGTCAATTCAGCAAGAGGATATAACAATTATAAATATATATGCACACAATATTGGGGCACCTAAATAAGTAAAGCAAATATTAATAGAACTGAATGGACACATAGACTACAATAGAATAATAGGGGACTTCAACATTCCACTTTCAGCAATGGACAGATGTCCAGACACAAAATTAATGAGGAAACATTGAAATTAAACTACAATCTAGACTGAAAAGACCTAACAGACATATGCAGAACATTCCATTCAACGGCTGCAGAATACACATTCTTCTCAACTGTACATAGAACATTCTCCAAGAAAGATTATGTTAGGGTAAACAAAGTCTTAGCAAAACAAGATTGCAAAACAAGTCTTAGCAAATGGGAAAATATTGCAATCATAGCAAGTATTTTTTCCAAACACAAGAGTTTAAAACTGATAATCAATAGGAGAGGAATTCCAGAAAATTCATGAACACATGGAAATTAGCTTGTGCTTAAAACACCAATGGACCAAAGAAGAAATTAAAAGAAAAATTTAAAAATATCTTGAGAAAAATGAAAATAGAGTCACAACATACCAAAACCTATGTAACACAGCAAAAACAGCTGTGAGGGAACAATTTATAGCAATAAATACTTACATAAAAAAAAAAAATTTTAAAAAGGAAAGAAAAAAGATCTTAAATAAACAATCTAACATCATACCTTAAGGAACTAGAAAAACAAGAACAAAGCCTCAAATTAATAGAAGGAAGGAAATAATATAAATCAGAGCAGAAATAAATGAAATGGATACCAGAAAAAGAATAGAAAGGATCAATAATACTGAGATTTGATTTGTTGAAAAGATAATCCTTTAGCTAAGCTAAGAAAAAAGAGAGAAGACTCAAATAAATAAAATTAAAAATAAAATATCTGATATCACAGAAATACAAAGAAACAGAAGAGATTATTATGAACAATTATATGCTAAAAAATTGAATAACCTAAAAGAAACAGTTAAATTCCTTGACAGGTACAACCTACTAAGATTGAATTATCAAGAAATAGAAAATCTGAATGGAATAATAATGAATAAAGAGATAGAAGCTGTAATAAAAAGTTTTCTATCAAAGAAAATTCTAGGACCTGATGGTTTCACTGCTGTATTCTATAAAACATTTGAAGAAGAATTAATACCAATTCTCTTCAAACAATTCCAAAAAATGAAGAAAAAAGGAATACTTGCAAACTGATTTTACAAGGCTATCATTACCCTGATATCAAAACCAGAGGACACACCAGAAAAGAAAACTAGAGGCCAATATTTATGATGAAAAATCCTCAAAAAAAAAAAAAAAATACAAGCAAACTGAATTCCACAGCACTTAAAAAAGATCATTGACCATGATCAAGTGGGATTCATCTAGGAATGCAAAGATATTTCAACATATACAAAAGTAATAAACATAGTACATTGCATTAACAGAATGAATAACAAAAACCATAAGATAATTACTACAGATGCAGGAAAAGCATTTGACAAAATGCAACATCCTTTCATGACGAAAATTCTCAACATAATAGGTATGGAAGGAATGTTCCTCAACACAATAAAGGATACTTATGACAAACCTACAACTAACATTATACTCAATGGAAAACAATTGAAAGCTTTTCCTCTAAGATCTGGAAGAATGCCCACTCTTAACAATTCTATTCAACAAAGTACTGGAAGACTTATTAATAGTTAGAGCAATTAAGCAAGAGAAAAAATAAAAGGATACAAATTGAAAAGAAGTTGATTTTCTTTGTTTACAGATGAAAAATTATACATATAGAAAACCCTGAAGTCTCTATCAAGAAACTGTTATCACTAATAAACAATTCAGTAAAGTTGCAAGATACAAATCAACAAAAATCAGTAGTGTTTCTATATACTAATAATAAACTGTAAAATAAACCAAGAAAAGAAACCTATTTATAATAGCTACAAAAATAAAATATTTTCAAATAAATTTAACAAAGGTGAAAGACATCTACACTGAAAATTTTAAAATATTACTTAAAAAATTGAAGAAGATACAAATAAATGGACAGATTTGCATTTTAATGAGTTGAAAAAATTAATATTATTAAAATGTCCATACTACCCAAAGTGATTTGCACATTCAGTACAATCTTTATTAAACTATTAATGATATTCTTCACAGAAATAGAAAAATATTTCTAAAATTTTTAGAGCTACAGAAGAGCCCAAATAACCAAAAATTCTTGAGCAAAAAGAACAGAGCTGGAGGCATCACACTCTCTGACTTCAAAATATACTACCAACCTATAGTAACTAAAACAACATTGTATTGGCATAAAAACAGACACATAGACCAATGGAACAGACACATAGAGACCCCAGAAATAAATCCGTCCATTATAGACAACTTATTTTTTACAAAGACACTAAGAAAACAAAATGGAGGAAGACAGTTTCTACAATGAATGGTGTTGGGAAATGTGGATATCCCCATTCAGAAGAATGAAATTAGACTCTTATCTCACATCACATACAAAAAGCAACTAATATGGATCAAACACTTAAATGTGAGACCTGAAACTAAGAAACTACTAGAAGAAAATGTAGGGGAAAATCTCCATGACATGGGTCTGGGCAGTGATTTTTTGGATGTGAGCCCAAAAGCACAGGAAACGAAAGCAAAAATAGACAAATAAAATTACATCAAACTAAAAACATTCTGCACAGAAAAGTAAACAATCAACATGTATGAAGAGACAACTTACAGAAGGGAGAAAATGTTTGTAAACTGTACATCTAATAAGTAGTTAATATTCAGAATATATAAAGAACTCAACTCAATAGCAATAAAACAAATAACTTGGTTTAAAAAAATGGGCAAAAGACCTTAATAGACATTTCTCAAAAGATGACATACAAATCACCGACATGTATATGAAAAAATGTTCATCACTAATCATCATGGAAGTGCAAATTAAAATCACAGTGAAAATGGCTTTATCAAAAAGACAAAAGAAAAGTGTTGGCAAGGATGTATATAAAATGGTACCCTTTTAATTTTTATGGTAATTTAAATAAGTACAGTCATTATGGCAAACATTATGGAAATTCCTCAAAAAATTAATGAGAACTACAATATTATCCAGCATTCCCACTACTGGGTATATATCTAAGGGGGGGAAAAAAGTACATCAGTATGTTGAAGAAATATCTGCACTTCCACATTTATTGCAGCACTATTCACAATAGCCAATGTATAGAATCAACCTAAGTGTCCATCAACAGATGAATGGATGAAGAAAATGTAGTATATTTATGCAATGGAATACTAATCAGCCATAAAAAAAGAAGGAAATCCTACCATTTGCAATACCATGGATGACCTGGAGACATTATGTTAAGTAAAATAAGACAGACACAGAAAGACAAATACAGATGATCTCACTCGTATATGGAATGTAAAAAATTGATTTCATAAAATTAGAGAGTAAAAAATGGTTGCCAGAGGCTGGAGAAGTTGAGCAGTATGGGTTTGGAGAGATACTGGTCAAAGGATACAAAATTACAGTTAGATATGAGAAATAAATTCAAAAGATCTGTTGTAAAGCATGGTGACTACAGTAAATGATGATATATTGCATTGTTGAAAAATGCTAACAGAGTGGATTTTAAGTGTTCTTATCACAAATGATAACTATGTGAGGTAATGCATATGTAATTAGCTACTTTTAACCATTTCACAATGTATATATACTTTGAAACATCCTGTTGTATGTATCAATACATACAATTTTATGTTAGTTTGAAGAAAAAAGTATATTGATGGAATTTTTGTTAAAAATGTAGGTTTGCAAAGCCATCAACGTTTAATTTCCCTTAATATGTTCCATGGATTAAATGACCCATGGCTTTTTTCTAACCTACTTTGAACCATGGGGAGAAAATTTCATGATTTATATATCCACAAATAATATCCATCAATTCTATACATAGTAAAAAAGAAGGAAGAAAACATACTGGTCAGGTATTTTTATAGGATTTTTTAAAAGTTCACGGCATAAAGATGAAATAACTAATTTAAATTTCAGTTTAACACTAAAAATAAATATAGTCTTCTTGTGGCCTGAAAAGATATTTTAGTTTCCATGTCTTTCAATTTTCTGTTGGAGTTCAGGACATGATACCCCAAAATATAACATTTTGGCATTCGAGAAAGTAGCAGAAACAGAAGTTCATTCTTACCTTCCATTCATTCCTCTCCCACGAAGCTAGTCATAAAAGAAATCTGTCCGCCCTGTACCACACATATGGAATGTTCTTATCTCTGAAGACATAGGGACACAGAGAAGAATCTGAAGCAACAGTCCTTGCTAAGTTCTCTCCAGTTTATTACCATGCCCTTTGGTTCTCAATCATACTTTTGCATTACTGTCCATAAAATACGCAGGTTCCCCTGTTGCTTTGTGTCTTCATTTCTGAAGGCTCCCATTTCACCTAAAACTTGTATTAATAAATCTGTATGCTTTTCTCTTGTTAATTTGTCTTGTTATTGAGGCCTCCGCCATGAAATCTTTTCTCTCCTACCTCTCAAAAACATAAAAAATCAAATTGCAAGTCTTTGAGGAACATCTCTGTAGAACTGTAGGCGCAAGGACACTGGCATCCAGAAGGTTTCAAGTATGTGACCCAAACACATTTTTATTTCAAGTGTATGTCATAAAGTAAAATTTTAGATCCTCTATTTTTATCTTATGACTTATTTCATCCTTGTATAGCTTGTTGACTGTGCATTTCCATATATTGAGCAACTCTCTTGATTGAATTGTCCTTGCTCATATTTACCACTCTGTCTTTACTGTTTCAGAAAAATGTGTCCCTGTGGGTATATTAGTGAGGCCAATTACTTCTTGATTTGCTTTATTCACTTCTGATATAATTTATAAAAGTATGTTGTTCTCTATATTATACTTCCTACATAAATTCAGGAATAATAATATAATGAAAGGAGATGATATGTCTGAAATTATTTGAAATGCATGTTTAATTCTTTTTACCGTATGTATTACTTAATTAAAATAGTATATTTTGCATATCATCAAGTTTATTTTATTATAGGCATTTACTTCACATGCAGTCTAAAGTATCTTAAAAATTCCAATGTATTCACTTTATAAATATAGTGATATTTTATTCATTCTTTGCTGTTAGGCATAAAGAAATCTATATAAGGAAATTTTCAAACAACTGAATCTTACCCTCTGTTAAGCATAGACTTTCAATACTTTGTGTCTTTTTAAGTTTTGGCTTCTTAGAAGGTGCTTTTTGTTGATGCAGTGAGGTGATTTCTTGACTTGAATTTCCAAATAATTAACCTTAAATAAGTGAGATTTTGCTAAAATTTGTCTGAATTATAAAAAATCATCACTATTGTAGACTACTTAATTTAATAAATTTATCAAACTTATTAATATATCTTCTCTTGAATACTACTCAAATTATTAAATTAAAAAATAAAATATTAAGCTACAATACATGTGCTCAGCATCACCCACCAAAACAAATTCTAATAAATTCTATACTACATTTAAAGACAAGAAAGAATGTTAAGAATTTGAAAGACAGAACATAGTTTAGTTATGTTGCTTGATTTTTAAAATTTCCTTTATATTTTCTTAGTTCCTTTCACATTTTTTAAATCTCTTTTTACTCTTTCTTTTTTTTTTTTTAAATAGAAACTGAACACGTTTCAGTGCTTGATTTTTAGGCAGTTATCACAAATTAATGTAGACCTCTAGCAAATCAGGTTTTTAAAATATTTCATCCCAACTGTAAGGGATTGAAAAGCTTCATGGCTGTGATACTAATGTTGCTAAAAAATTATATTGGTTTATTAAACATTTATATTGGTTTGTTTGGTGTGGACATATTTTACTTTGCTATAATGAGAGGCAAACAAATTTATATCATAAATATCAAAAAATAAAAATGGTCAAATTATTTTCAATAAAAGTTTCAATTCAAGTTGGACGGTATGAAATGGTTTTGACTTCAAGAAAATTATATATCAAAATACCGAAGACTTACTAGGGAGATTTTTAAATTTAATGAGTCCTATGTCAGACTCCCCAGGGATTTATACTTCTCATTGTGACTCCTCTTGCCTGTGAAAGTTGAAGGCAGAAACTGTGTCCTATTTGTAATCTTATTCTCAGAATAATTTTTATATTAATAATAATAATGAATTAGAAAAAATTATCATTATTAATTACCATGGATGCTTGATGCATGTTGAATTAATATACTCAGATATATCATTGTGGTCAATCACCTTAATTTAAAAGGTATAATTTATTATCCAATATAAATCTTTGGCTTCAAATTAAAAGTTCCTGAATATGGTAGCTAAGATGACATTTCCTCATGAATAATTGTCTTCCATGAAAAAAAATCAAAATTATAATGAAGAAAGGACAAAAATAAAGACACTTATCTGTAGAAATAAGATTTGAGCTTAATGATTCACTGAAACTATACAGGAAAATGGCCCTGGGGAAAGGAAAATGTGAATTATAAGAGAGACAGAAGGAGAATGAGAGATCATTCCTGAAAGCTCAAAAGAGACAAATGCAGGAGAAGAATAACATGATTTTTAAATGGTGAATGGTGACATTCCTGACATGGTTACATAGGTTAAATAGTGTAAACAGATTTTTAGAAGTTCACATTTATTATCATGTTATTCCTGGATGAGAGAATCTTCCTAAAATCTATTACACAAAAATAGAAACAATGTAATTTTAAAAGTCAACGAGGGAAAGGCAGAGCAAGATGGCTAAATGAAATGCTCCAGTGATTGTCCTCCCATAGAAACACCAAACTGAACACCATCCTTGCAAGAAAGCTCCCTAATAAGAACCAAAAAATCAGATGTGCAATCACAGTAAATGGTTTTATTATAACATCATATCAAGGAAAGAGACACTGAAAGTTATTTAACAGAGTCTTGCATTGCCTACACCACCACCCTCCCCCAACCCCCTGGCAGCACTGCATGGGAGAGAATGTGTGTGCTTGGGGTGAGGAGAGTGAAGTGATTGTGGGACTTTGCATTGGAACTCAGTACTTCCCTGTCACAGCAGAACACACACAACACAGGGCAGAATTCCGTTGGTACCCATGGAGGGAGGATTTAGAACAGCCTCAGCCAGAGGAAAATGCTTAGCCCCAACAACAGGAGTTTGAGTTCTGGTGAGCTTCACTACTGGCTGACTGAAGAGGCCTGTGACTTGCAATAAATTTGAGAGGCAGTCAGGCCACAGGAACAGCAATCCTTGAGCAAGTCCTGGTGCTGCACTAGGTTCAGATCCAGTGGATTTGGGTGCATGTGACTCAATGAGACACCAGCCATGGCAGCCAAAGGAGTGGTTACATCACCTCTCCCCCAACTCCAGGCAGTGCAGCTCTAAGAGAAACTCCTTCTGCTTGGGGAAAGGAGAGGGAAGGGTACAGAGGACTTTGTCATATAACTTGGGTGCCAGTTTAGCCACAGTAAAATAAAACAACAAGCAGATTTCTGAAGCCCCTGATACCAGGCCCCAGTTTCTGGATGGCATTTCTGGGCCCATTCTGGGCCAAAAGGGAACCTGTTGCCCTGAAGAGAAGTCCCCAGTCCTGGCAGGATTCGCCACTGCTGACTGAAGAGCCCTTGGGCCTTGAATAAACATCAGTGGTAGTCAGGTAGTAGTTATCATGGACCTTGGGTGAGACCCAGTAATGTACTGGCATGAAGTGTGATGCAACACAGTTTCAGCTGTGGTGGCCATGGGAGTGTTTGTGTCACCCTTCCACAAAGTCCAGGCAGCCTACTGCTGTAGAGAGATATTCCTTCTGTTTGGGGAAAGGGAAGGAAGAGAGTGACAAACTTTGCTTGGTAATCCAGGGAATTTTCCTTGGATTTTACCTAAGCCCACCAAAAAATATCTGTAGGATCTGCAAGGCTCACAGCATTACGCTGGAGCACCCCCTAGCACTGATATGTCTGCAGTGATCACAGGCTTAGATCACAACACTCAATTCCCTTTGAATATATGCAATGCCTTCTCAAGAAGGATGGGTGCAAACAAGTCCAGATTATGAAAATTGAAAGAAATACCTAACTCCTCAATGTCCAGACATTGAAAAACATTCACAAACATCAAGAACATCCAGGAAAACCTCACAAACAAACTAAATAAAGCACCAGTGACCAATCCTGTAGGAAAAAAGAAATGTGACCTTTCAGACAGAGAATTCAAAATAGCTACTTTGAAGCAGCGCATTGAGCTTTAAGATAACACAGAAGAGAAATTCAGAATTCTATCAGAAAAATTTCACAAATAGGTTGAAATAATTTAAAAAATCAAGCAGAAATTCTGGAGTTGAAAAATTCAATTGACAAACTGAAAAATGTATTAGAGTCCCTCAACAGCAGAATTGATCAAGCAGAAGAAAGAATTAGTGAGCCAGGCTATGTGAAAATATAGTCAGAGGAGGAAAAAAGAACAAAAAACAATGAAGCAAGCCTACAATATCTAGAAAATAGCCCCAAGAGCAAATCTAAGAGCTGTTAGCCTTGAAGAGGATACAGAGAAAGAGAGACTGTGGTAGAAAGTTTATTCAAAGAAAAATTAAAGAAAACTTTCCAAGCCTAGAGAATTATGTCAATACTCAAGTACAAGAGGGTCATAGAATACCAAGCAGAGTCAACTCTAATAAGACTACCTCAAGGCATTTAATAATCAAACTATCAAAGGTGAAGGATAAAGAAAGGATACTAAAAGTAGCAAGAGAAAGGAAACAATAGCCATACCACCCTGAATGTGCCTGATTTCATCTGATATCGGAAGCTAAGCAGGATTGGGCCTGGTTAGTTTGGATGGGAGAAAGGCAGCAAATAACATATCAAGTGGCTCCAGTATGTCTGGCAGAGGACTTCTTAGTAGAAACCTTACAGGTCAGGAGAGAGTGGCATGACAATTCGAAGTGCTAAAGGAAAAAAATACTTTAATTTTAGAGTATTTTATCTAGTAAAAATATCCTTCAAACATGAAGGAGAAATAAAGACTTTCCCAAATAAGCAAAAGCTGAGGGGCTCCATGAACAACAGACCTGTCCTACAAGAAATGTTAAAGGAAGTTAGTCAACCTGAAAGAAGAAGGTGTTAACAAACAATAAAAAATCATCTGAATATATAAAACTCACTGGTAACAGTAAGTACACAGACAAATGCAAATTAATAGTATAATTTCAATGTGTAAATGACTCATCTTGATAGAAAGACTAAAAGAAAAACCTATTAAAAATAATAATTACAAAAACTTTTTAAGACATGGATAGTATAAACATATAAATAGAAATAATAAAAAGTCAAAAACTGGGGCGATTCAGTTAAAATGTCAAGTTTTTTTTTGTTTTGTTTTGTTTTTTTTTAGTTTTCTCTTTGCTTGCTTGTTTGGGTTCTTTTGTAATCAGAGTTAAGTTGTCTTCAGTTTAAAATGGTTGGTTATAAAATGTTACTTGCAAGCCTTATGACAACTTCAAATCAAAAACTTACAACAGATAACACAAAAAATAAAAAGCAAAAATTTAAAACATACTACCAGAGAAAATTACTTTACACGAAGGAAATCAAGAAGGAGAGAAGAGATAAAGAGAGGACCACAAAACAAGTAGAAATAACAAAATAAAAGTAGTAAATCCTTATGTAACAACAATAACATTGAATATAAGTGGACTAAAGTCTGCAATCAAAAGACATAGAGTGGCTTGCTGGATAAAAAAACAAGACTAAAAGAAATTCACTTCACTTACAGGACGCACATAGCCTAAAAATAAAGGGATGGAAAAAAATATACCATGCAAATGGAAACCAAAAAAGAGCAAGAGTAGCTACACTTATATGAGATAAAATAGATTTCAAGAGAAAAACAGTAAAAAGAGACAAAGAAGGTCATTTTATAATGATAAAGGAATCAATTCGGCAAGAGGATATAACAATTATAAATATATATGCATCCAACACTGGAGCACCCAGATATATGCAGCAAATGTTACCAGAGCTAAAGAGAAACATAGATCCTAATACAATAACAGCTGGAGACCTCGACATTCCACTTTCAGCATTGGACAGATCATCTACATAGAAAATCAGCAAAGAAACTGCACTTAATCTGCACTATAGACCAAAGTAACCTAATAGATATTTAAAGAACATTTCATCCAACAGTGGCAGGATACATATTCTTCTCCTCAGTACATGAATCATTCTCAAGAATAGACCGTATGTTGGGCCACAAAACAAGTCTTAAAATATTCAAAAAAGTGAAATTATATCAAATATCTTCCCTGAGACAATGGAATCAATAACAGGAGGAACTTTGGAAAGTATACAAACACGTGGAAATTAAACAATATGCTTCTGAATGACCAGTGTGTCAATGAAGAAATTAAAAAGACAATTAACAAATGTCTTGAAACAAATGAAAGTAGAAACACAACATACCAAAATCTATGGAATATAGCATATTATATTTATTCTTTCTACTTTTTGATGCCATTGTTAATGGAATTTTCTTAATTTCACTTTTGGACTAGTACAGGAAAATACAAATGATTTTGTATATTGATCTTATACCTGGCAACGTTGCTAAACTCTTATTAGTTCTAATAGTTTTTTAGTGGATTCCTTAGGATTTTCTATATGCAAGATCATGTCATCCACAAATGGAGTAGATTTATTTCTTCCTTTCCAATCTTGATGTCTTTCCAGAGAATTCTGATGGCAGAGAAAGATGAAGCAGCCACTTCCAGCCAGCCAAAATTACATGGTTGAAATAAATCAATGGTTGAAATTCTGGTTAAATGAATGTCAGGATAGGTTCACAAGTTTTATTAGAAGCTAAGTTGCTGACTTTTTACCTGGGGTTCCTTAAACTCCCTTTATTTAGAAATATCAAGAATGCAAGAGTTTGAAATGAAATTAACCTTCAGAGGAGGGTTAAATCAAATTAGAAGATTATGTGTTCATAAGGGCATTGAACTACAAAGACCATCATACACACTTTACTGGCCAAGCCAGAAGATTTCTGGAGATGACATCATAGTATCATGCCATAATGAGGGCATGTGAATATATGTGAGTATTTACAGGCAATTAATTTTATAAGAAGTCATCAAAATGAGGATAATAGGGAAGCAACTATGACAAAAGTCACACAGGGTTTTTGCTATTTTCTGCTTGATATTGTTGGTCAGAAATAGTTTCAGCAGTGTGTATATCTCATAGTTTAAATGCACCTTAAATAACTACCATACATATAAAACTCAGATGGTTAATAGGGGCCATAAGATACTACCCAAGAAATTATAAAAATAAAAATAACTAT
>NW_012148841.1:1257894-1258764 GCF_000956105.1 Propithecus coquereli | reverse complement strand
AGAAAGCCACCATTATTGTTTCTTTATGGAATAAAAATAGAAAAATAGAAAATAAATAGGATAGTCTTAAGAGTTTATTAATGAAATAAAAGTTAAATGTTAAATGAAATAAAAATTAAGTAGAATCGGTTCTTCTGACATAGAGAACTGATTTTAGATATTCCGTTGATAGTAAAGACAATATTACAATATACCTGAGGCACAAGAAACTCTTCAGTTTAAGTACTACAATTTTATTTTCTCAATCCACACTTTTATATAACATTAAACAGAGAATGTAGTGGGTTCATTAAATAGAGTAAATGTAAACAAATCCTGTTAAAATAAGATTTTTATAGATACCAGATTTGAGAACGAAGAAAGTACAACAGACTCTTTTATGGAGAAGATTATCCTGATGCACAATGCTAGTTAAAATTAATATCATTCTTATTTAGTAAATCTCCTTGAATGTCTCTGTTAAAGACCCCATGCAAATACTGGCAATTAAATGAGTAATTTTATAATTTTGGTTTGGAGTACTAATTAAGATTTAAATAAACTTAGCATGGCATCACCTTAGAATCCTAATTTGCCTAAAGTGGTTCAACTTGCCTCAATTTTCAAGTGAATTAATGCTGATGAAGAAATATAAACTAGTTCTGTTCTAATTTGAGTCAAATTAGACTCTCTCTATATATATAGTCAATAAAAGAATTTTGACCAAATTACAATATTTTTGTAAACAGATACTTGTAGTCATTTACAATTTTTACCCTACGTAAAGTGAGTGTTGCAAAACAAGCCAGTTAGACACTTGTTTCACTGTCTTGTGTTTATAATATTTTTATAAACATGATTTGAAAGAGACAGCAGAGCAAAGGAAGCCTG
>NW_012148841.1:1251993-1257844 GCF_000956105.1 Propithecus coquereli | reverse complement strand
TATATATACTTCAATGCTTTGCAAAATGCCTGGCAAAGCATTACTACAGGGTCGCTTACTGTAGGTTCAACATGCTGTCCATTTGACTAAGCCTAGAGGTACTAATCAGTTGGATGATTATAAAATCTTTTTTCTTACATGCATATAAGACTCATCTCAGATATATCCATTGTACATTAAGCAGGTATTAATTAAGCTACTGTGACTTTAAAGTATAATTCGCTAGTTCTTATGGTAAAAATATATATAGCTGCTGAGAAAAAAAATATTATATAGCTGCTGATATCTTGTAGTCAACCTGGCAGCTCACAGCTATGCAGTGGTGTGCCGTGCTGAGCATTAACAACTTCAGAGAATGTTAACATCAGATGAGATCACTCTGTGATCACAGTGCAACAAGACAAAACGCCACAAATGCAAACATCACAATGACCAAATGCCCTCTCTCCTGGCAAATATGAATGGCTACTGCTTCTTTTCTAATGACCATTCCAGCCCAACTTAGCTTCTCCTACCTCCTAGATAAAATTAATAAGATACTCAAACACAAATTAGTCCTACTTCCTGACAACAGCCAATACCAAACAAACCTATAGACCTTAAACTTTCCCCCAAATTACCCAGTATAAGACTAAGTATATAATAATCATACCCTAACCCTCTCTTAACTTAATTCCTTCCCCATAATTTCCATGGCACATGATTTTCCTTGCTGCAGCAAATTAATATACCCAAATGTGTTTGACTACAGATAGGTATGTTCCTGGTGGTCTTTGGGTAGTGGGATTCACCGCTACCTAATTATATGGCAATATACACATATGTGGCTGTGTATAGAGCTACCTGCAATGACAGAGGCAAATACAGATACAGACAGAAAAAGATATACCAGTTTGGTGGCAAGAACTTAACAAAGATTTACTAAGTGCTAGATTAATGACTGAACACCTGAACAAAATTAATGGAGAATAGCAATTTTCTAGTCAACACATTATAATGTAAATGGGATTGGGTTATTCCCTAAGATTTGAAAGAGACAGCAGAGCAAAGGAAGCCTGTATTAGCCTTGAGTGTTAAGGGAGTAAACCTTTATTCCAGGAAAACATCACCCTTTATATGCTGTCAAATCTTGGGGAATCACAAGCAGTTGTCAATCCCTGCTGCCCTCGTGTGTTAGAAAGAGCTGATCTTCAGCTACCTGAGACTCCACTGAAAATTTGTCCTTCACTTGTCCATCATATCTGTTAAAAATTTCCTGTTTTCAGTCCTAATGTTTCTATGCTCCTAATGTTTCTGTGTAACTTTAGCCTTTGGAGCACACAATGAGGAAATTAGGCTTCAGATCTTATTTCACCACCCACTATTTGTAGCCACTCTCCCCATATAGTCTTTCACTTGAACCTCATTCCTTATTATTTTGAAACTAAACTGAAGACTTCAGTCCAGTTTGCTGAGGGCCCTAGTCCCATTTCCAATTCTTTTCAGCCTCTTTCTGCTTCTGTCAATTTGGTTTGTCATACTGACATCTGGTGGACGAGACATTCTGCTCCCAAATGCTTCATCACCAGGTTCCACTTCATCAAATCACTCCCTACTCTGGATCTCACAAATGTTTGCCCATAAAGTGTTTGGCAATTTGAACTCTGTTTTTTTTTTTTTTCCTATTCATCTCTTCATCAATCTCGACTAGTTTTCTTCAACCTCCTGGGAGCTCTCAACCTTTTCCCCAAACTGGGGTCATATGAACAATGCAGATTAATATGCCAGTAGTATATAAACCCACTTAGATTGTGCCTACATTTAGATGTCAATTTTAATTACTTGATTAATTTTACTTGTTCGGCTAATATAAGTGGACGTTATGAACAGATATAAGCAAATCCAATATTTTGTTTCAAAAGTTGAAGAAAATTGAAACTGTTACAGGAATGGAGATTGTCTAACTAGTGGAAAGGTGTGAAATACACCTGCAGTCCAGATTTTGTGTTTGTGAGTCCACTTATGTTTACAGCAAAGATTTCAAAAGCATTCACTTTTTTTCCTGATAATTTCAATGGGCAACCTATTAGTGTGATTGATTAGATACTACATGCTATTGGAAGGATTTAAATGATTTTTGCATTCTGATGGATTCTGAATTAGTGTTCATTGTTATAATTACCTCTCGATTTAAAGATTCAGGCATCAGTAAATGAAGCCCAATCAGATGTGTACACAGAACGTTGACATTTAAAAGATTAGTGGGGCCAGGCGCGGTGGCTCACGCCTGTAATCCTAGCACTCTGGGAGGCCGAGGCGGGCGGATTGTTCTGAGCTCGGGAGTTCGAGATCAGCCTGAGCAAGAGCGAGACCCCGTCTCTACCAAAAAATGGAAAGAAATTAATTGGACAGCTAAAAAATATATGTAGAAAAAATTAGCCGGGCATGGTGGCGCATGCCTGTGGTCCCAGCTACTCGGGAGGCTGAGACAGTAGGATTGCTTGAGCCCAGGAGTTTGAGGTTGCTGTGAGCTAGGCCGACGCCACGGCACTCGCCCCAGGCAAGAGAGTGAGATTCTGTCTCAAAAATAAAAAAATAAAAAAATAAAAAATAAATAAATAAAAATAAAAGACTAGTGGGAGAGCAGCTTCTCCAGGAAATGCATTTAATTAGATTCTGTAAAAAATAGCATACTCTATGAGATTTATAATGTATATTAAATAAACCATTTAAAGAAAGCCACCATTATTGTTTCTTTATGGAATAAAAATAGAAAAATAGAAAATAAATAGGATAGTCTTAAGAGTTTATTAATGAAATAAAAGTTAAATGTTAAATGAAATAAAAATTAAGTAGAATCGGTTCTTCTGACATAGAGAACTGATTTTAGATATTCCGTTGATAGTAAAGACAATATTACAATATACCTGAGGCACAAGAAACTCTTCAGTTTAAGTACTACAATTTTATTTTCTCAATCCACACTTTTATATAACATTAAACAGAGAATGTAGTGGGTTCATTAAATAGAGTAAATGTAAACAAATCCTGTTAAAATAAGATTTTTATAGATACCAGATTTGAGAACGAAGAAAGTACAACAGACTCTTTTATGGAGAAGATTATCCTGATGCACAATGCTAGTTAAAATTAATATCATTCTTATTTAGTAAATCTCCTTGAATGTCTCTGTTAAAGACCCCATGCAAATACTGGCAATTAAATGAGTAATTTTATAATTTTGGTTTGGAGTACTAATTAAGATTTAAATAAACTTAGCATGGCATCACCTTAGAATCCTAATTTGCCTAAAGTGGTTCAACTTGCCTCAATTTTCAAGTGAATTAATGCTGATGAAGAAATATAAACTAGTTCTGTTCTAATTTGAGTCAAATTAGACTCTCTCTATATATATAGTCAATAAAAGAATTTTGACCAAATTACAATATTTTTGTAAACAGATACTTGTAGTCATTTACAATTTTTACCCTACGTAAAGTGAGTGTTGCAAAACAAGCCAGTTAGACACTTGTTTCACTGTCTTGTGTTTATAATATTTTTATAAACATATGTAAAATATTTATATATAATATTTATAAAAATAAGAAAAATTTGGAAACTCAGAACAAAAAGGAGATAAAAATATCAAATATCCACTAAATTCTTGCCACGTATGCAGTCTTCCTGAAAATAATGGTGACATTGAGTTTTTTCTACTTACTGTATTCCTGGAAAGCCCTTCATACAGAGTTTCTTAGCTAATTAAAGAACATGATAACTACTGATACCAGTCATGTTTGATCTACGTCGTTGTTTCACATCTTAATTTTAGGTCCTGTGGCCTATTAACCAGTGGTCGCTTTGTTTGCAATTTTTAAATGCTAGCATATATAAAAATTCACTCAGGAAGCATGTCAAAAAAAAAAAAGCAGATTCCTAGGCAGCACACCTAGAGATTCTAATACATTATTTCCATAGGGACCCTAGGAATCTGCTTTTAATATGTACCCCCAGGTGACTGTGATGTAGGTCCACAGGCAAAACTTAAGGACCCCTATGGGTACTCAGTAAGCATGATAAGGAGTTGGCCAAATGGAGTAAGTTAAATAGTATATTGTGTCATGGTCCAGTGGTTTCCCAATATTTGTAGTAGAGATGTTTGTTCATCAACTGGACCTTCACAGTGAATGGAAATCTGAGGCTTGAGAGCAGCTACAATTTGTGAGCAAAAAAGGGAGACTATCACATCTTTTCTCCTTGTTTCACTGGTAATTCGATCATAGAGTCTTAGAGGCCTGTCAAAGGGCCACAGAGTTTAGCAGTAATCATCAGCTTGTGATTGGCATGTTAGAACTGGTACAATATGCCATTAATCTTGGTTGAGGGGCATTTTGCCAGACAGATCTTTTTTCCACTTCAGTCCATTAGTATCTGTGCACAGCTAGACCAGGAATTGCAAGTACAGCAGCTTGGACTGTTGCTAGCAAATGACTGAAGTCACAGATAGGAACCTAGAGACATTAATAGACACTGTTGATTGATCAAAATTGATATGCTCAAATTTGGTATTCCAGAACATTTTGGGGTATAAAAAGAAAAGAGCCAAGTCTTTGAAGGCAACAGAGTGTAAGATTAAATTGTGGTTTTCTGTTACTGGCACTCTGACCTTAGATTATTCTTTAAGTCTCAATTCACCTATAAAATGGGGATATTGATGCCTATCCCGTAAGACTGTCGTGAAGATTAAAAGAGGTGAAAACCTAAAAAATGCTTAGCAGAGAACCTGGAAAAAAATGCATATAAGTATCTATGTATTTTATTTTTTTGCCTCAAATTGTTTGCTATGACCACATTTTGAATCTCTTTTCTCAATTTCTGCTTGTGTGTCTTACTCTCCTTTTTACTTCCATTCAGAAAAGAATATCAGTAGTTTTCACACATTGCTAGGGAATGATCAGCATATAAAAGAAACTTGAATTGTAGCCTGTTGTAGACAGGAGGATTTTGGATATTTGTTTTCTTTCATCAAATACTACTTATTTTCCCTTTTGACTGTTTTTGAAGCAAACATTCAAATAAACCCAGATATCTTTTATAACTACTGAGTATTGTTAATTTTACTTGGATTTTATTAGATTTATAACATACATAAATATAATTTTACACATTTTTGCTGAGGAACACATATTTACATTTCATTATGAAAATAAGATGTATAAGAAAGAACATAAGTAATTTTCTAGATACATTTGTTTTCTATAAGATGAAGCCAACTGTCTCACTAATCAGTTTTATTTTTAGATTTCTCACTTTGAGCTTTCCTTGGTTTGAAATGACTTAGATCTCACTTTTTAAAGACATAATGTGCTCTATGTAGATGATGCTTTTCTGCTACTGTGCAGAGACATTTAATAACCACTACAAAGGATGACACAAAAATGCACATCAGGAATTTCAGATTAAAAAACTAAATTGTTGTTAAAAGAATTCTAAATTGAGAAAGTGAACTTTAACAAACCATATCCTAAAGAACAAAACTTGAGAGGTAATGAGGTTATTTTAAATCCTTTTCAACTGGATTTGGTTACTAATGTGGAAAGAGGCATTCAGCTTAAGACAGTTTCAATTTCTGAAGTTGTCCCATAAAATTGACTTCTCTATATTATTGTTATGATGAATTTCTAGTATGTCATTATTACAATGGAGATGTTAAAAAATAATCATCATATGATGAAATGTAAAACACTTCAGGTATTAATGCGTAAGTAAAATTATAATCTGTCATGGGTGCCTGGAATTACATTTTAACGCTTTAATGTAGTTTAAATGCTCCCAATTTAAAATAAAGTATCTTTTAAAATTAATACATATG
>NW_012148841.1:1246242-1249278 GCF_000956105.1 Propithecus coquereli | reverse complement strand
AAAAAAAATGGCTAAACTGTACCATGAGGTAAATAACAACACATCATAGTTGTAATTGACAGATGTGGAAAGGTGAAGACCATGCTGTTAACTTCCTAAAATCACTTGAATTTTTGGAAAGTTGCCTTTTCTAGGATCATGGGAATACTTTCCTATCTATGAAGCAAAATCCCCATAACACAATTTTTTTTAAAGATCAGCTTACCAGAACTGTTACTTATTTAACAGGAGAAAAAGTTATTCTTAAGTCTCAACTGAAATTAAAAATAGGCCAAATCCTTCACCATTGTTTTAATTTGTATCAATAGTGTCAAGGATACCTCTTAGCCTTCCTAAACAGATTTATTTTTTTTTCCTGAGTGTTTCCTGTGGAAGTTTATAGGAACTATTTTGTTCTTCTTGTTTCTCGCTTATCTTGCTTTTTTAACACTGTTTACTAACAGATTATAAAATAATGTAACTACATGTTGGCATAGTTTGAATGAACAAAGCTTTTTTGTAGACATTATTTAAATCATAATCATGGCAATTATATAAAATATGTAGGACAGGAATGTATATTCTAATTAGCCTCATAAATGTATTAAATTTAGATAATAATAAGTAATAACAGAGCTGGAGCAGAAACCCTGAATGCATAACTCCAAGCTTAGAGATTTTTCCATGCCAGTTTTCACTGTTGCTGACTTACAAAGCATGCTTGCTTCATATTCCTTTTCCGCTCACTTACAGTATCTCATATGACTTTACTGAATATAGATTAAATATTATATCATCAAATCTGATTAGAGAATCTAAATTATCAAAACACTGATACAATTAGAGAGAATCTTACTTAAGAATTTTTGTCCAGAAACATAAATATACATAAATTGCTAATAATTTGAGCATAGTTTTTTATTGCTGTTATTTAAAAAGTAGAACAAAGAAAAGAATCTTAGGATTATCCCGTTCCTTATTTCAAATTCTAATTGACAATACAAATAACTTACACTTCTAAGGGAAAGGAATAAAATACCAAGAATTATTTAGGAAAAATGAAGCTGAAATGCAAAATCCCAGTATGCTCTAAAAGATAAAGTTACTAAACAAACAAAAGAAAATATGCACTTACAGACACTGAACAGTATTTAATAAAATTTATTTATGAGAGTCCCCTAAAACATATAGAGTTAATGTGAATAACTCTTAACGCTGAAATCTAACTGTTGATCCCATTTGGTAACGTTGGCTTTTAAAGATAATAACAATCATGAATTAAAGTGAATGATATGAAATGAAATAAGTAGATTAATTAGTATTTCTTGAATTTATTTTTAGTGAGGTTATTCTTTTTCTCATAAAGGAAAATAAAAATTTATCCAGAATAAAATAATTATGTAAACCTTGAACAAGAAAAAAGAAATCTGTTTAATAGTAAAAATAAATTTATGTGTTAAGTAAAGGAAAAAAAAGATTAGATACTGATATAGAATACTTTCTACTTCTGCGCTTGAGAAATGCCAAGATTATTTTATTGCAATTACTTTTTGTAGGTCCATTGCTTTCACATTTCAGTTGTCATGATAATGTTAATTGTATAGCATCCATCATAAATTTAAAAGGGCAAACACCATGTTCCATTTGAAAAAGAGAGTTTGATAATTTACAGAAAAAAATAAAAACTTGAAATCTATACAGTCTTATACAAAATTCGTAACTCTTTTAATCACAAAACCATCGTGTTCATTTCCTCAGCCCGAGACAATGAAAACAGAATTTTAAGCTATTTTTATCTAGGCTTTCAAAATTTTGAAAGCCATGGTGTTTCATTTTTAAAACATTGAAATGTAATTATAAGTGATTGAGATGCTCCACTTTTGCAATACTAACGCTTGATAGGTTTTAAAAGAATCTGTAGATGGATTGTTCACACAAGTAATATTTATATCCTCATTCAAAAATGTTTCCAAAACTTGCAATGTGAATCGTAGCCTACATCAATCAATAAAAACCAGGAAATTTATCAGTTAACAATATCATTCCATAATAACATTATTTTTCTTATCTTGTCTTAATTCTACCAAAAGCCTCAAGGTCTATTATCAGATAGGATAGTAATGAGCCATTTACACGTGTTTGCAATGGGGCAATTTATATGTGTAAACCATCATAATCTAAAATACAGTCAAAGGAGGAGGGGGAGGGGAAGGAGCAAGAGAAGAGGAGGGAGAATAAGAGGAAAAGGAAAAGGAGGAGAATAACAAAAGTTAATTGAGGACAGGAAAAAATACAGTCGAATGTGGAAGAGAATACAACTGAGTTGAATGTGAGTGAATCTTTTGATACTGATAATATTTATTTATAAAAAATAATTTTGAAGTATGTTGAAATACAAGAATAAAATTGCAATGCACAATTATTTCATCCTTATTATTTATTAAATTAATCCAATCACCAATTGTTTAAATTTGTTTTACTTCTTTTTTATTTCAGGATATCATGGGGTTACAAACATTTCGTTTACAAGTTATGACTTTCCCTCACCCAAGCCAGGGTTAGAGGCGTGCCCTTCCCCCATACAATGCTCACCGCATCCATTTTTTGTGAGTTTACCCACCCCCACCCCCCCAACACCCAGTGAATATTACTACCATGTAAGCACCTTAGTGTTGATCAGTTAGTATCGATTTGATGGCGAGTACATGTGGTGCTTATTCTTTCATTCTTGTGATACCTCACTTTGGAAGATGGACTCAAGCTCTATCCAGGATAATGTAAGAGGTGCTAGATCACCATTGTTTTTTGTAATTGAGTAGTATTCCATAGTGTACATATACCATATTTTATTAATCCGCTCATGGATTGAAGGGCACTTGGGTTGTTTCCACATCCTTGCAATAGTGAATTGTGCTACCATAAACATTTGAGTGCAGATGCTTTTATTATAGAATGTCTTTTGTTACTTTGGGTAGATGCTTAGTACTGGGATTGTACTGGATCAAATGGTATTTCTATTTTTAGCTCTTTGAGGCATCTCCAAATTATTTTCCACAG
>NW_012148841.1:1243832-1246192 GCF_000956105.1 Propithecus coquereli | reverse complement strand
TAAACAGTTCACAAACTATTATGATTCCACATCATCTTCTCTAACTGATCAGTTTTTATGAAAAAGAAAGAAATCACAAAGATCAGCAGTGATAGGCGACTGACCACTTGCTTTATGTTTCTCGCCACATCACCCACACCCACCACGCGTGCCTGTGAGGAACCATCAACTATGACTCCCTGTCTGAAACCTGTTCCTGTAGTGATGATTTCTCACAGTGCTTGACGACTCTGTTGTGATTCCTGCTCTGACTACAGCTCTAAATTGGCTTCTGACCCTCTGGCAGGGAAGTCTGAAGTCTGAAGACACCTGAGCTCTGCTTCTGCCATTATATCTGAAATGTTTGCAACCAGCTTCTGGCTGGTGAATCTGCCATTCAAATTGCATGCTTTTGTACTCATTAGGAAATTAAACACAGGATTTGCCGGCAGTGTTGCTTCACTTAAAACAAAATATGACAAAAAACAGTGTCTGCAAAATTTGGGTAGACTCAAGTGGGTAGAAGACTTTTTTTTTAATAGTCACTGCTTTTAAGCAAATAGGGATGCATTATTGTATTTGTATTCTCTATATAATTCTCTAGTCTCTAAGTTTAAAGAATATTTTAGTGAAGAGCATGAACTTTGAAAATGCTACTAAGAATGATGCTTGCTCTTTTATTCTTCTCAATTTGTGTTGTTAGCTTCTAAAATGTCTATGCACAATTAGTTGGGTCATTTGTAAGCAGTCACACATCCTTGACAATGTTATGAACTATGCTGGTGGGGAGATGGTAGCTGACCAAAAATGGTAGGAAGTTACCACTGAATCTTTTCTGACTACCACAGTCTTTTTTTTCTTTTAATCCAGAAATTGGTAATTTCTTTTAAAACAAGTGTGGCTGTATGCAATTGAATACTATAATTCAACTATACATCAATATTTTATCACGTATTCATTTCTAAAAGTCACATATGTAATGTTGTAAATATATGTACTCTTAGCCAATTCTGTTATTTCCTTTATAATATTTATGAAAGACATATAAGCAAATGTAAACAATAATGCAGCTCACCTAATGTACAAAATGTAATACTTCGCTAAAAAATATTTTAAAAAGAACAATGAAAATATTTTCCATTCTTTCATGAACTGAAAGGTGATATTAAAAAATACTTACATATGCTAACTATTAGGAAAATATAGAATAAAGTTAAAAGAATGTAGGCATCATCCAAAGCAGTTAAATGGTTTCGAATAAGCTTCAGAGAATATTGTATATATCTACGTTTTTTCAGAATCTTATTTAACTTGGGCGAATGAGCATAAGGCCTTAGGGATATCATTTTAATGTCACTTCATGTCAAACCAATACACTAAAACCAGTGCTCCAAATATTCTAATCCATTCAAGCAAAAAGCATTCACCCCATAGTAAAAGGCAACATAGTTCTGCTATAGAATAGTTTCAAAGTAACAACTACCCTATGGTTAGTCATATGAATATTTGGAATAAATGGAAAAGTAATGAAATGGAAACAGGTAGAGAAATAGAACTCTGAATATGCTTAAATGTATACAAATAACAGTAAATTTGTAAATAACACAAACTCACATATAAGTCAACAACAAGAAGTTTCAGTTGATAGGAAAAGGAGTCCTAATACACAATTAGTTTCTTCTGTTTCTTTTTCTTTTCCTTTTGTTTTGTTTTAAAATTTGTTCCCTAGAACTATTTTTGTGGAAAGGAGAGGAATGACTCTACTGAACATCTGTAATACCCAGCTGCACACTGGCATTTGGGTAAGATTTGATCGATGGCGTACTTGAATGTAGATTCACAAATGTGGCCCAAGGCCAGTTTTCCCTTATTGTGACAATGAAACGCTGTAAGTCTTAATATTAAGTGTTTACTGGAATGGAGAACAAGAAAGCAGTTTCTAGCAACATGCAGAGAATGAGAATGGGTGAATTAATCAGTGTTACCACCCACCCATAAGTCCCAAAGCTTATCACAGATTTTTCACCCATGAAATGGTAGCTGCTCTGTTCAGAAACATTGCCTTAACACAGCCTGCCAGAGCTACTGCCTTCTGCTGCCAATTGGCTACTCTCAAAAGTTATGTTTTGTCTATTAATCCTAGGTTTTTTTTCCCCTTAGAAGTTTGGGTTCTGTCTTGGTTAAAAACACAAGTTAAGGGATAAAAATATAAAGTGGTTTGATTAGAGGCTTCTGAAATAGCACATCAAAAACCTTACGGTCTGGAAAATGTTTATGAATCTGAGAACTATTATACAGAGTAATAAACACTTTTTTCTTTTACCTTTGTTTAAAGTACACTTGTCTACATAAAAAAGAAAAGTTTGTGAATTCTATTTTTA
>NW_012148841.1:1231347-1239271 GCF_000956105.1 Propithecus coquereli | reverse complement strand
TGCTGTTAAGTAGCAAGAAATGTATAAATTTTGTATTAATTTTATTCAGTTATAGTTGTCTTGTAAAATGTTTGATACATACTAAAGGTGGATTGAAGCTACTGTGCAACATGGATGGTATTCATGTTGTACCTAGCCAACATCACCCCTCTTCACTATTTTCTGAAACTTTCTGAAACAGTATTTTGCCTTTTTTGCCACTCCCTCACTTCTTCCACTTCTTCCCTAGATATTTTCCTTTCATCTCCCTTTTTTGATGTTTGGTAGATCATTAAAAAATCCTGCTCTCCTTTTCTTAGTAGATTTCATCTTTCAGGAGTCACCTGGGTCCATACATAACAAATGTCTCAAACTCATATATTTTAATGTGCCGTCTCTTGGGTGGTGTATGAAGGAACAGGGAAAGACAAAAGATACTGTCTGTCCTTTTCACTGCTCCTTACTCCTGTCAGTTCATCATTAACAGCTCTGAAAAAGCTGTTCTCCCTTAGCACCAAATTTAATGACTTTCTGAAAACCAAAGACTTCGGTTATAGGAAAAATGTCCTTTTCTTCTCATCTCTCTATAATTTTTTTAAGCCCTGAATATGGTGCATTACTTTCTAAATAGTGGTGTCTTTGGTATGACTATAACTCATAAATAGAATCCTGGTTATGCAATATGTATTAGGTAAAGAAATTGGCAAGTTTTTGTTTCCAACCAAATTTCTTATCTTTGTCTCATAGTCTAAATCCAGAAAGAAAACAAAGCCTTGATTGAACAAGAAACCTGTTACGTGGGTGTCAGTACCTTGAAAACCAACTTGATTACAAGTTGTTCAGAAGCTTTAAGCCTATCCATCAATGCCTTCACCAAAGCTGTGGTCAGCCACAAACTACAGAATTATGCTAAACAAGTTTAGTGCAAGTATTACTCATTCACAGGCAAAACAATTTATTTCTGTTCTTGTTCAGTCTCAAATGAATAAGGAATTGAAATAGCTTATATGCTACAAGAAACAGAACTCCTAGGTATTAGTCCCAGCTATGCCAGTAACTAGTTATATAACAGGGCACATGTTGCTTAACCGCTTTGACCCTCACTTTCCTCATTTAAGAGATGTTTTTCTTGACCAAAAATATATGACATTGAAGTTTTAGAAGCATAAAGCCATTTCTCTTTCTACCATGTCTGAATTTGAAATGAACTGTGGCTGAGAGAAGATTTTGTCTATGTTAAGGAGTCACACTGTTATTTAACTACCACCACCACCACCACCACCACCACCCCTCCAATCACCACCAAAGCTGATATAAAACCTGGTGTGAATGAGTGATTTCCATCTCACTTTGGAACATTTGGTTTCTGATCACAACTGATTGGATCGTGGATGAATATCTAATCCAAGAGCAGGCAAGCCACAGCCTAGGTCATTGCCCAAGTAGACTAGAGAGAAAAGATAAGCTGTATGGATTGATTTTTGTCTAGAAATATAGCAAGAGAATGAACAGTTAGAAATTGCTGAAGTCGAAATGATGTGGGGAGACATCATGAGGTGATTGGGCCAAATTTATCAAGAAACCACAAATATGATGAAGATTAGGATGTAGCAACTCTGACAGATAAATCTATGAGATATAAAGAAAAATAGAAAGTACACGTAAGACAAATGATTAATTGTAGTGGAGAGTTAGAAAAAGAATCACACTGAAAAATTGTGCTAGAATAAATATCCATGTGCTCCTCTTGGATCTTCTTGGAGTTCTCCTTCCTATGTGCTGATTCTTCTTCACCTTCTGAATTTCTCTTAATGGATATTTTTATAATAAATCCTATATTGACTGAGGCTTCTAAATAAAGTTAAAAATTTTCAACCAAACTTTAAACTTATTTTAAAAGAACTGTTGCCGCCCAACTAGGTTCACTTGCCCACTGCCCAAGAGGAAGCCAATGCACTGAGACAGCAGGATTTGCTGCAGAGAAAGAGTTTCATTCTCATAGCGCTAAGCAGGGAGATGGGAGAAATTTCTCAAATCCACCTCCCCGAGAATTTGGGAGACAGGGTTTATAAAGACAGCAATAGGCTGGAAATTGGGAAGAAATGATGTGTTCAAAAAATATTTAGAAGGTGGAGTTGACATGGCATTGTGACTGTTTCAAGGTGTTGTATTAGAGAATGAGGAAAACTACTTAGAGGATATTAATTTATTCAGGTATTTCATAATCCAACACTAGATAGTGTCCTTGAATTATAAAGTGATTGGGAATTAAGAGTCTATAATAAGCTCAATAGAGATGAAATTGTTTCCAGCTTTACCAAATTGTTACCTGAGGCAGCAAACCAAATTGATTAAGAGGAGGGATTCTGAAGCCAGAATCTCTGGCTTTGAACTCAGGGTCTATCAGAAAATATTAAGAGCTATTTGTTGAACAAATAGATGAATAGGTGAATAATAAATAATAAATTTAAAGTAGACAACTAATTGATGGAAAAACAGGTACTTAGAAACATGTAGGTATTTGATATCTTAGTTAATATTAATATTTCTGTGACTCACTTTCTTAATCTATGAAATGAGGCTAGGAATAGAACCAACTTGTCAGCACTGATAATAGTCCGCTCAGGTTGTCATGACAAAATACCATAGACTAGATGGCTTAAAAACAGACATTTATTTTCTAATGGTTCTGAAGGCTGGAAAGTTCAAGATCAAGTTTCATACAGAGTTCAATTTCTGGTGAGGACTCTTTTCCTGACTTGCATATGGCCACCTTCTCACAGCATCCTCACATGGCCTTTACTCCTTGCATGCACAGTGAGAGAGAGAGAGAGAGAGAGAGAGAGAATATGAGGGCTTTGGTGTCTTTTCTTATAAGTAAACTAATTCAATCAGATCAGGGCCTCACCCTATTCATTTAACCTTAATTACTTTTTTATTCCACATACAGCGACACTGGAGGTTAGGGATTCAACATATTAATTTTGGGGGAACACATAGATTCAGTACATAGCAGTGTATCTAAAGAGATTAGAAAAGAGCCTAATAAGATATTATCGTTGTCATTAGACCTAGAATATTTCTACTAGAATACATTTATGAAAATGTCATTTCCAAGAAAATAAGAGTTTTTGTCAATTTTGTTGACAACAGAATCTGAAGTGCCCAGAACAGTGCCTGGCAGATAGCAGGTGCTCAATAAATATTAAATATTTACTGAATGAACAAGAAGAGTACTTGTAACATGCACATATAATTTTTATTTATTCTTTTAATAAGCAAATGGCACTTAGTATATGACATGCACTATTCTAAGTACTTTACGTGACTCAACACATTTAATCTCTGTAATAACTTCATGAGAAGTTAATCTTATTGCTCCCTTTTTTGATGAGGGCACTGAGGCACAAAGAGGATTGCTTGTCAAAGGTCACACAGGAAGCAAGTGGCAAAACTAGTATTTGATCCCAGACACTATGGCTCTAGGGTATGATGCTATTATCCATGATACCCTACAAAATTAGCTCCAGAGTCCACAGAAATAGCTTGTAATGGCAGTTCCCAAGGAAAGGATGTCCTTTTGATTGAGTAATCCATCTATGTTTTCTAAAGGATCAAGCAAATTCAAAATGAGTCAGCAAGCCTTTAATGATATATCCAGCTGGAATATTTGTTTCATAACTTGAGAAAAATAGCCGTGTTGGTTGCAGCTGAGATTTAGAGGATAGCAACTATCTCAGCATCCAGCTGTTGCCATCTCACAAAGCTTTGCTAGGCCTCAATGCCAGTCTATATAATATTTCTTGTTTCCCTTATTTGCGTTTATGCTGCATTTTACTCTTAAATGTGTTTTTTTGTACACCTTATTTTACCTGTTCCTTGTAAACTCTGTTTTGTAACTATATTCTGCTATTTTTGCTCTTTCATCTTTCCGCACTCTCTCTCTTCTGTTCACTCGTTTTTTTCTTCCACAATAAGACTTCATTCTTTACTGCTAAGACTCACGTTCTTTATGACTTCTTGCAGTTATTTTTCTTTTTTGTTTGTTTTTCTGTTTTTTCTTGTGTCTGCATGATAGACAGATTATTTATCAATCTTTCATAGTTTCTTGACATTGCCAACAAATTGACAATTTCCTCAGTTCTCTCCCTAGGAGAGTTCTGAATCATCTTTTAAAGTATTTCTCTGCACCAGACAAATAGAATATTAAAAATCTTGAGCCACACTTTATGTAAAACATACATTTTGATTTGATGATCTTTTCTGAAACAAAAATGTAACATTCCTATGTTACCATAGTACTACCTTCCAGTACTGAAATTTTCTACCAATAAGTTAGGTCCTCTAGGATAGACTATAAAAGCAGACTGATACTAAAAGAAAACCATTTAAAAGTACAGATGTTTTTGCTTTGGCCATCCAAAAGGGGTTCGCCACACTTTATGTAAAACATACATTTTGATTTGATGATCTTTTCTGAGACAAAAATGTAACATTCCTATGTTACCATAGTACTACCTTCCAGTACTGAAATTTTCTACCAATAAGTTAGGTCCTCTAGGATAGACTATAAAAGCAGACTGATACTAAAAGAAAACCATTTAAAAGTACAGATGTTTTTGCTTTGGCCATCCAAAAGGGGTTCTCCACCCCTCTTCTATTGACTACTGCCTGCCATGAATTAATTATCAGTTTTCTTTAACATTCACTATTGGTACATCAGAAGGCTTTTCCCTAAAGAGATTATTTTATTCCCTAAAGTAAACCTATACTTTTAGGTAATAGGTGAGATTAAGCTTTGAATTTATAACATCTTGGTAGCTATATATAAATGCATAAAGACACACACACACCCTCAAACATATATGTATATATGTATATATATGTTTGGCAGGTATATGATAATTTATATGTTATATATTATAAATATTACTGAATATATTATATAAATATCATCTTATTTTTCAAACTTTCTAAAGCATTATCATCCACATTCTTCCATACAGTTGAATTTTCATAGCTAATGCATTGAAAAGCAAAGCTTTAAATCTGGCCATGTTCTTATCAAATTGCCTCTACATGTATTTTTTGTCTCATCATCCTTATCCTGTGATGAGGCAGGGCCAAGCTGGTAAAAACCCTACCTTCATGGAGGATTTTTTTCCTAGGGTGGAAAACATAAGGGAGATGGAAGGCAACTCATATCTTATCCATTATGATTAACAGCCCATGCTAATGACATTCATTAAGCTAAATGAGCAGGAGAATGAGGACTCAAGCATTCTAATTGAAGCAGATTTATTTTTAGGATGAAATTCTCCCAAAATACATTTTCTTTTTTAAAACACTGAGTGTCATTTTAAGACATATAATTTAAACAACTGATTATGGATGGGATATGCTTTAGCCCTTCTGGAAATGTAAAATTATACAACCACCAAAATCATCATTATGACTTTTTATAGCTTTATTATGACTATTATTTATTACATGAGTGGATAAAATATAAAAGGGAAAGAAAAAATGCTCTTCATTAAAGTTAATGACTCATCCTAGCAATTTTGTTATTGAGTTAACTATTTAAGACCTGTTCTGCCCTAGATCTTCTCCTGAGTGAGAGCATCAGTCATGTCTAATAAATGCATATCAACAAGAATATTGGCACCCTAGATAGGAGGCTTGGAAATAGATTTTCCACATGCTGATCTCCGCTGTGCTTGGAAGAAAAAATATGTATACACACATGTGAACACACACACGTAGCATTTGTGAAGATTATCAAGCCTGCCACAAATAACATAAATTTTAATACATGTTATACATAGAAGATTCTACATATTGAAAGTATTTTATGTGAAATATTTATAATCCTTAGGGTATAAGTGAAAGCTCAAATAATAACTTTTCAAAATTTTGTTTCTGACTACAACAGAAACAAAACAGTAACTTGCTTCAAACAAATCCTCCTACCAAAAAATTATGAAAGATAGATAAAATATATAAAGCAACTCTTTGAAAATATTTGAGAGGAACCAACTCAGGCAGTATTTGAAGGACTGCAATCCTGGAGAGATGGAAGCACATAAGATGAGTTCCACATTCACACATCCTTTTCCTTGGAGACATTTTTCAATTCATTGCACGGTGGAGCAGAGCTCAAGTAAAAAGTAGCAGCCTCACTGGGCTGAAACACAGTGACTGGAGCTTAAATCTGCTAAATTGGATGGGACTTGAGAAGCAAAATCCTCGAAATGAAGAAACTACAATAGTGAGTAAAAATCTGTAGGCAAATCCCCCTTTCGAGTTGTTGAGCTGTTGGTTGATTCCTTATCCTTGCATATGAAAGATAAGACTCAAAAAACAAAAAGAGAGAGAGAGAGAGAGAGAGAGAGAAACTAAAAATAAAAACAAAATCTAGCAATAAATAGTAACTGGAAGCAAAACAAATATTCCAGAGTCATTACAATTTTTTATCCTAAGTGTCCAGCATCCAGTAAAAATGACGTATATCAATGCATAGGACCAAATGACCAAAATCAAAAACAAACTAACAAAAGGCATGGGATAGAAGACCTAGAGTTGGTATTAGAGTTATCAGATAAGGACTTAAAGATAACTGTGTGATTAACATATTCAAGAAAGAGAAAGAGGAAAAGAAAGAGGAAAAAATGTAGGATTTTAACAGAAATTGGAAAGTATACATACACACACAGAGACTCAATTCAGAATTAAATAGGAAAGTACACATTATTTTCATATATTCTTAGATCATATACAAAAGGAAACTGTAATGGGCATGACAGCAAGTATCAACAAATTTTAAAAACTGAAAATAGTCAAAGTACATTCTTTAAACACAATGGAATTTAAATAAAAATCTATTTCAAAAAGATAATTAGGAAAGTCTTTAAATGTTAGAAAATGACTGATTTTTATAAATTTTATTCCTCAAAAATTACACCTAGAAAAAGATTAAAAGAATTTCAAAATATCCTTTACCTAGATTCACCAATTTTTAACATTTTGTTCCATTTGTATCATTTTTCTATAGCTCTCATTGTTTAGTTAAATTTGTAACTATCATTTCCCTTTAAATTTACTTACTTTGTGTTTCCTTCTTTCTAGTACTCCACTTAATGTGTTGAATAGCCAAGGGTTGGAAAGTCATTTTAAAGTATCTATGTCTGTGCTGAAGCACAGAAAGTCTTGCAACTTTTGGGAAGCTTCTTGGATCTGTGAAGAATGAAGCTCAAGATTAGCCACAGAATAAGAATTATCCTTTAATCCCCCAAAGACAGTTGAGTAACATTGATAGAATATCATAGGGAACTTTGCATTTCCAAGACCTCTTTGCCACTTTGAACTTTATAGAATAAAATGTTTTAACTTTCCATAGCTGTCATGTTTAAGCCTAACTGAAAAAATTTCAGAGAGATCAAAAAAGTAATTCATTAACTGTGCTCTAGGGTGCTAGCTAAAACTCCCTGTGAATGTGAAGTATTCTTACAATGTCTTCTTAAACTAATCCTGGGCTCTGTCCTGCTCCAGGCAAGTCATCTTTCTACACGGCAATAGTGATTTCAGAATAAGATGCCAGAACAAATTCAAGGTTTTCTGATTTCTTCTTCTACATCATCAAATATTTAGAGTGTGTCTAGAATTCTTTTAATTCATAAAAAAAGAAAATCTCTACCAGAACACTTCCAAAAAAAATAATCACCCACAGCTTCTGGACAAATTTACTTATTATGAGTTCAGAAAATAGATGCAACCAATATCATTTATGATAATTTTTCTAATTGTAAATAAAATGTTTTATATTTTGACAAAAGTCAACTCTATCTTTTTTTTTTTCTTGAGACAGAGTCTTACTCTGTTGCCCGGGCTAGAGTGCCGTGGCGTCATCCTCGCTCACAGCAACCTCAAACTCCTGGGCTCAAGCGAT
>NW_012148841.1:1230533-1231297 GCF_000956105.1 Propithecus coquereli | reverse complement strand
AAGCTTTTTAATTTGATCAGGTCCCATTTATTTATTTTTGTGGCTGCTGTGATTGCTTTGGCGATCTTCATAAATCCTTTGCCTAGGCTGATGTTGTTTTACTTTTAATAATAAAAGAAATAACAATGAAATTAATTTTTTGATTTATTAGTAACTTATAGAATCTAAAGGACAAAGCTAAAGGTGTTTGTAAATATTATTCTAAACAAGAGTAGTTGTTTTTTATTAACATTTAGTTCAATGATCTATATTCTTCTATACTGTTTGATTGTCAACCCTGGAGGACTAGAGTATCTGTATTAAATGGTGAACAATTGACTCTTCTGGTTTCAGGCTTTGGCTGCTTTCCATGATGCACAGAATAAATGCTGGGGAAAATGATGATATAAAACACAAGTCAGAGTCAAAAGTCAAGAGATCCTTTTACTTTATTTTTTTAATAGATATCTTGGATATATGGGTCATGCTCTAAACTTAGCTCAGAGATGTAACACGCTCTAGTAGGGGGCTCGTTTTCGAGTCTATGTCTGGACGATTTCTTAGGTCTTTACATTCCAAATTTCTAAATTAATAAAGTTACAATTTGGGTTCTCTGGCTGCAGGGCTTCTGTGCCAATTGTAACACAAGAGCATAACTATACAACCTGTATAATGCTTAGCTTGTATCATGCTCAGGAGAAATTGGACCTTGTCATATAGAGTTGGTATCCAGGATCATAACATCATTTTTCTTCATTTTTCTCCATGTGAAATATCTACCCCAT
>NW_012148841.1:1214570-1218643 GCF_000956105.1 Propithecus coquereli | reverse complement strand
ATTTAATCTTGTTCTTTTAAACTACTATTCTAGTCTTTTAATAATGTCTTCTTAAATCTGATTCTATTTTTCAGCTGGTTCCACATTTCTTTGTCTGCTGCATATTTATTATTTTTATTTTAGCGTATTATGGGGGTACAAATGTTTGGGTTCTGTATATTGCCTTCGCCCCACCCAAGTCAGAGTTTCAAGCGTGTCCATCCCCCAGACGGTGCACACCGCATCTATTAGATGTGTGTATACCCTTCCCCTCCGCTACCCCCCCCATCTGCCCGACACTGGATGAATGTTATCACTATATGTGCATTTAAGTGTTGATCAGTTAAAACCAATTTGCTGGTGAGTACATGTGGTGCTTCTTTTACCGTCCTGTGATACTTCACTTAGTAGAATGGGTTCCAGCTCTATCCAGGATAATACAAGAGGTGCTAGATCACCATTGTCTTTTGTGGCTGAGTAGAAATCCATGGTATACATATACCACATTTTATTAACCCACTTATGTATTGATGAGCGCTTAGGTTATTTCCACATCTTTGCAATTGTGAATTGTGCTGCTATAAACATTCGAGTGCAGATGTCTTTTTTATAGAATGTCTTTTGTTCTTTTGGGTAGACGCCCGGTAATGGGATTGCTGGATCAAATGGTAGTTCTACTTATAGCTCTTTGAAGTATCTCCATATTGCTTTCCACAGAGGTTGCACTAGTTTGCAGTCCCACCAGCAGTGTAGGAGTGTTCCTATCTCTGCTCATCCATGCCAGCATTTATTGTTTTGGGACTTTTTCTATGTATATCTTTTCATTCTCCTGAGCAGAGATCAACAAACTTGTCCTAAAGAAGAGAGAAAGTAGGTATTTCACATTCTGTGGGATGTATAGTTTCTGTTGCATCTTCTCAAATCTGCTACATAGAGCCAGAGCAGTCATAGACTATCTATAAATGTATGCATACATCTGTGTTACAATAAAATCTACTTTACAAAACAGATGAGGAGTCAGATTTGATCTCTGAATCATAGTTTTATTGACACCTGCTCTAGAGTTCTCGTCACACCAACTCGACCCTATCCAAAGTACTGCCAAAGGAAGGAGGTACATCAGCTGACTCCAGTAGCTATCAATTAAAGTTTCACAGATCTGGTCAGACAAAATTTAGTTAATTTTTTATTTGTAGTAAAAGAGATTAAATTTCAACTTCCCAAGAAAAAGAAGTAACAAATAGAAAAGTTTATTTCTTGCCAATTAGGAATGTAAGTGAGCCAGAAATAGCATAAGAGAGTTGTTTTAAACTTATGTGTGAAAAATCACATTGGCAATTTTAAAATAACTGTTGTGAGGGTAAACTAAACTACTAATTCTAATTTGTGTTTGGAACTATCTACCAGATTTGAAAACACATATAAATGTATGACACTTTCCTAGAAAGGGAAGGAAGCAGAAATTTCCTTAAACTATAAAGATTTCTTTGTGCTTAATTATTCATTAGTTTCCACACAGTAGAAGTAAAAGCTAACTAGATCTAAAACATAGGTATTGAGGGGACCAGTATTTGTTACATTTCCTAATTCACAGGTGGTAAACCACCAGAGGTCTATAGATCATTCTCTGTTTTTCTTTTCCTTTTGCTGTGTCACAGCAGTGTTCTCTCAAAATACATTGGGAAAATATGTTATTTATTGTTTTTGACCTATAATAAAAAAATTAAAAATGTTGATTCTCTTAACCATCATTTTATTCTATGTTAGTCTACAAAATAAATATTTTTGTGTTTCAGTAAATTTTGAAGTCTTTATAAAAGCAAACTGTGAATTTTATTAGAAGTTAGAAAAGTACTTCTGTTTTCTACTTCAGATTTTATATTGTTTTCTTTTATCAAAATATGTGTATGGGCTTAAAAGTGCATCTGGAGACTTATTAACAAAGTAGAACTTCCTATTTAGAGCTAAATAATTGAGTGATTATTTCTCTATTTTCTAGTGTCTAGTTGTGATTGTAATATAACTTTTAAAACATTCTACATACCACCTTTCTAAAAGATATCCATATCCTAAACATTCTACGCTCCAATCATCTAAAAGAAACCCATGAATGTGTTATCTTACATGGCATAAAAGGACTTTATATTAACAAATGTGATTAAATTAAGGATCTTTAAATTATCCTGGATTAACAGAATGGGCCCTAAATGTGATCCTTAAATGCATCCTTATAACAGAGAAGCAGAGGGAGATTTCACTGTACAGTCACAAGAGGAGAAAGCAATGTCACCATGGAGGCAGGTATTAGATTGATGCAGCCACAAAGTATGTGGAAATAATGAGAAATACATTTTTCCCTAGAGCCTCTAAAGGGAGCTTGAACTTCCCAACACCTTCATTTGGTCCAATGACACTCGTTTTGAGTGTCTGGCCTCCAAAATAAATTTTTGTTGTTTTAAGCCACCAATTTAATAGCAATTTGTTATTGTAACTGCAGAAAACTAATATAAGGAGCCATTGCATTTGTATTTCATATTCAACACTGTGTAATTGCTGTTGATATCATAAAAGAAATCTGAAAAACATGTATTATCTTTGATATATTTATAATCTTATAGAATATTCAGAGGTTTTATTGGGAAGGGTGATCTTTCATGGGCCCTGAGTATTTCATATGCTCTTGCTGGGTATTCCAAGCATTTAGGGTCCTGTGCAGTCCTTACCCAGGCCATTTCCTAGGGTTATGTTTGCAGCAAGAAACCTTAGAAAATAAGGTAATATCTACCTCCCTCCCCAGGGCAAAAAGTAGTAATGCTATGAAAAGATTTCCCCAGCTCAGGGTTCTCCAGCTGCAGTGCCAATCCACTGTATGTGCTGCATTCGTATGAGACACTGTGTCGCCCCTGGGACTTGCAGATCAAGAGGAATTAAAATAAGCATGATGTGCATACTGTCTTCCATGCTGTTAGTAATAAAATCCTTTATCTCTGACCCAGAGCACTCATGTCTTCCAACAGCATATATGAAGAATTCCAGACTGATTTAGTAGCTTATAAGGAGGTATGTTGGGATTCCCCAAGACCATTCTATTGTTTAGAGATTTGCTAGAAGGACTCATAGGACTCAGCATATGGTGGTACTCATGGCTAAGGTTTATTATGTTGAAAGGGTACACAAAAAGCAATAAAGGAAATAGACACAAAAAGAGTCTCGAGAAGTCCATGTATACTTATGCTTAAGCTCTCTCCCTTCTGTGAAGTTGCACGTTTGAGTATTTGCCTTTATCTCACAACAAAAATGTAAAAGCAAATGTACATTTCTGTCTAAGGAAGCCCACCCTAAGGTGACCCGGCCCCTAACTTTTTATTGGGGTGGGGGGTGCTCCCATAGGCACATGCCTAGCATGTACCAAAATTCCGGACTCCCAGAAGGAAAACAGATGTTCATCATAAACCATAGTGTCTGTACAGACGTTCTAGGCACAGTGAGCTACTTTTATCAGTAAGGGAATAAGGTAAGTGCCAAATTCCCAGATGCCAGCCAAGAGCCTACCATGCAAGCAGGCACCTCTGAAGATAGCTGCCTCTGGCCTTTTACGTTAGTTCATTTCTGTAAAGGAGGATAAAATGAAATCTTAGACCCTGAGTAGTTTATCCATGAAACAAATAATAATGCATGACAACATATGTGAAACCTCCATTCAGTGCAAAAATTACCACTGGCTAAGGCATGTGAATAAGAAAGATATAAATAAACATAATCATGAGGTATTTTTCATGAAATATCTAGCATTTGAGTCAGACTTTGAAAGACATTAAAGAGGTAGGAAGTATAAAAGCTGTATTCATTTTTATTTGATGCAATAACAAAATCAGTTTTGAAGTGAGATTATGTTACTTCTAAAATGAGAATTAGCCATTAAAAATATTTCCATTGAGAAAAAGGACTGTCCCACATAGGTCACAGATGAACTCTAAATCAGAATGACTCAGAGAGTTGTGGCATTTTTCCAAGGTGGAAGAAGATACCTACTATTTTCTGAAAACATGTGCAGTAACTAAGGCATTGGATGACTAATAAAAATTAGAATGATT
>NW_012148841.1:1207809-1211510 GCF_000956105.1 Propithecus coquereli | reverse complement strand
GCGTGATGTTTCAGTGCATGTATACATTGTATAATGATCAAATCAGGATAATTACTACATTAATCATTTTAAACATTCATTTCTTTGTGGTGACAACATTCAAAATCTTCTAGCTATCTTGAAATAGATACTACACGGTTATTTGCTATAGTCACCCTAGTGTGTAACACAACACCAGAACTTATTTTTCCTGTCTAACTGTAACTTTGCACCCGTTGACTAACTTCTCCCAGTGCCACCTGCTCCCCACCCTCCCTGGTCTCTGGTAACCACTATTCCACTCTGTACTTCTATGAAATCAGCATTTGAGATTTGACATGAGTGAGATCATACGGTATTTGTCTTTCTATGTCTGGCTTATTTCACTTAACATAATGTCCCCAAGTTTTTTTATACCTCCAAAGAAAACATAACTTTTTCTTTATTAATGCAATATTATTGTAATGCAAATTTTTCCTGAAGAGCATCACAACTAATAGAAATAAGTGAAACAAATGTCTGTGTAACAAAGATTTTCATACTGCATATCAGAGTTCTAGGACTATAACAAGGGTGTGCCTCTGAAGAAAAGGGTGATTCAGAATGCTCTCCCTTGCTGTCATATCCCCATTAGCTTGAGCGAGCATTGTTAAATTTGTGTCTACTTAAAATATTGTGCTTTAATGTTAAAAAAATTAATGTCCTATGCCATATCCAGCTTGAAAATGTAATATAGGAAATTGTTATTTTATCATGAGTTCATATGTTTGAATACCACCTGCTATATTACTAATGCTCTGTTAGATATTGCAAATATAAAGATGACTAAACACATTCTATATCTTCAAATGGCTCACAATTTTTGCACAGATATGCAACACTATATATTCATAATTTGAAAAAAAATGACAAGTGAATTGTTAGGAAGTTTCACAGAATAGTGTGAGAACAAAGAGGAAGACAACCCCAGCCTCGGGATGGATATGCCCCAGAGGAAGGTGTATACAATTGGTTAGATGTTGGAATTGATTTCTAATACAGGTGTAGACTTGAGAATCATTAGTAGACAGGTATTAGTTAAAATCTTAACAGTGGATAAGATCAATAATGGAAAATTTTAGAGTGAGAAGAGCAGAGAACAAATGTTTTGATGGTCAACAGCTTATAAGTGGTGATTAGAGCAAGGGGAGGCAAGAAAAGAAAAAGATTTGGTGAAATAAGAGAAAACTACTAAGAGTACAATGTCATCATAACTCACAATATTAAGAATTTTGAGTAGTGTCAAAAGTGTCAAATCAGCAAAATTTTCCACGATAGACTAACAGAATATTTAAGGGTGATTAAGGATGACTCTCAGGAGAGTGTTGAAGTCTGAATCAGATTCTGGTTCAGTTAAAAGTGAATGGGAGGTGTGGAAGAGGAAGCAAGCAAGTGTAGACAACTCAAATTTGCATGAGAATGAAAGAGAGAAATAAGATGATAATCAGAGGAGGCATGGGGTCAAAGTACAGTTGTCCTGGCCAGTCCTATGAGAGACTTTTGAGAACATTTAATGACTCAAGAGAAGGAGGAAAATGATATGAGTGAGAGGATGACTTGTGAGAGGAGGTGAGCTCCAAAGAATTGACAGATAGGTCTGAAGCAAGAAGACAGTTAAAGCAGAGAGGTTTGTAGGTGTGTGGGGAGGGGTTAGGAATAAAGGAAATGATGCCTCCCTCGCAGGAGTCAATGGGAACCAAGGATACCTAGGAAAGTAGCTAGAGAGAGCCCTGGCTGTTTCAGTAAGAAAGAGAGGTAAAGAGGGAATTGATAATGTGGGGAATTGAAGTGATTGAGTCGTGTCCCTATAGCTCCTAATAACTTTCTCTTCCACATTCATTCTGAAGGAACATATTATACTCCTGAGATTTACATTTTCTCCACTTGGTAAATAGTTATGTTTACATATCTTCCAGGACTTGCTATTTTGATAAACCTCTTTTGACACTTCTCTTTCTTTTTATTTTATTTTTTCATGATAATTCACATTGTATTCCCTTTTGCTCTCTGTATTCTTTTTTGCTCTCTCCTGGAACTTGCATTCATCTATACTCGATTCTCACTATTTTTTTTTTGAACTGTGCTACTACTTAATTTGCCTAAATGTTAAATCCAATGTTGCCCTTCTCTCTTTCACAGAAATCTCAAGTTGCTCTGAGCAAGATTGTCCTTTTTTTATTTCTCAGCATTCCACAAATACTTTAAATACCTAGTTAAGTACAGCGGCCTCACTAGGCATGCTGAAGGATTCAGAGATAAATAATTATCTGTCTTGTAGGGAACTTTTAAAACCTAACAACAACTTGAAGTGTTTCTGTGGTTAAAATGATAGATATTCTGTTTTGAACATCAGTGAATGATGAATAAGCTATTGATTAACCTGTGAGCATGAAATGAGATGTCATTTGCCATGAATTGTTGATAGTACTGCACTCATTTTCCATGCTTCTGTTTTACCTAGTTTATTCCCAGCTAATATGCCAACTTTTCTGTAAATGATTAAAATGTAATTTAAATAATTTATCTCAGACTGCAGAAAAATTATTTTTGGTTACTGCTACTTCTCCATGAACTTCTGTTAGAAAATACTTGGCACATTGGTTATTAAAATCTATGGATTTTATTTGACAGTTTGTTGCAGAATTTTAAAACAATAAAACATGTTTGAAAAGGCACTGCAAACATCAAAGAAGAGAAAGTGACACTTATAATGTCATCATTTACCACAATTCTGTAATACCCCGGGGCTAATTTTAATGAGAAAATTCTTAAACAGTTAAAATCACAGTAGAGGACATAGATGAGGGCATCAGAAAAATGAGATTTTTATATAAAGGGGAATAATTCAAATTAAAACTCCCTATCAGGGATGAAAATTCACAAGAGATAACATTTCTTGTCAATAACACTTCTTCATTTAAATAGCAACAATTCCTTTGATTCATAAAGTATATTCATAGATCAGGCAATTATACTACACTATATTTCTAATGATTGGATTTCTTTGTGAAAAGGAATTTTCTCTTCTATTTCTTTCTGGTATGAATTTTTAGAAATGAAAACAAGCCAATGAAGTTGCTATTTGGAAATGACAAAAGAATTCTTAGCTGCTTTTATTTATTATTGTTTTGGTTGGAAAGAGTTTTCTTGTTTTTAATTTGATGTTTAATCACTGAAGAAGCATAAACATTACTCCTTTTAGACAAAACATATTTTCTTTATCAATGGGAAATGATGCTGGACACCAGTTTATACATTGCACTGTTTGCTTCCAAAAGGCTGTGCTGCACCAAGTCCAGATCTGGTACAATAGGTTTACTTTTTATATGAGCTTTATTAGGTTTGTAAGTTTCTATAAAAGGGGCAGCAAGACTGCACTTTTGACTTAATTGTAGGTTGACTTAATTGTAGGATAATGAATTCACAAAAATAAAGATATCGTCAAGTAAAGTTTAGCAACTTAATTGAGTACCAAACTTGTCCATGCTCTCACTTCATCGCCCCTCCTTTCAATCTCAAACTGTGAATAGGACATGTTCAAATAACTTTAAAGGTAAATTATTTTCTTCTGTTCTCCTCCCTATTGCCCTAAATTCATCTTTAACTATTTGGATGAGAAAATTTCCCATTTTTCTTTATTTCTAAACAGACAGAAAATAGATAAAGGTCAAAACAAATATTCA
>NW_012148841.1:1206128-1207759 GCF_000956105.1 Propithecus coquereli | reverse complement strand
GGGGGGAGGCAAGGGCAGCATACGTAACCTAAACATCTGTACCCCCAGAATATGCTGAAATAAAAAACATAAATTCTGCCCAAATAGTTCCAGAGGGAATAAAGGAAGAGAGGGTTCAAACAGAAAAAGACTAAGTGTTGACAGAATCAAACATAAAGTTATGTTTCTTAAGAAAAGTTTATTACTTCCTTTAAAGACCATTCAATATTATCAGCACCTCAGCAGCTATAGGTAGAGGTTAGCAAAAGCTTGGTTTCCTGTAAAGAATTTTTATTTTATTTCCTCTCTCGCCTCAGAAGGCATCACAAAATTAAGAACAGATGGTAGATGTTCAGGAGGAGAAGCTGGAAGGTGAATGCTTTCAAAGATACACCAGTTTATATGTCTATCTCTGAACAATAAAAGCCTCATGTCTATAAATTCAAAAAAAAAAATGAGATCCAAAATAAAAACATAGCTCCCTTCCTTTAAAGAGTTCACACCAGCAAAGGCTAATGTAGCAAGGCATGATAAGTAGTACTTTAAAAGTGGTATTCAATGTAGTGTAAGAGATCTTAGTTTACACATCTAGAAATGTATATCACCAACTGCACGTGTAAAAAATGTCATATGTACATTCACTGTTAAGATTTAAATTCAACTTATTTTAATCTCTCTGTTCCTATTTTCCTAGAGATACCTTGACTGATTGAGTCAGCTTAAAATGCTCATCTAGTAACGTATTCTGAAAGATAAGAAATGAGACACACTCACAAAAGCATATGAAATGGAATGCTTATAAAGCATTTCTGACTATTGTACAAGGAATATATTTGCAGCAATTTGTTGTCACAGAATATTTTATGTTCCATAAAAATATTTACTAATATGAAACAATGTTCTTAATATAATAATAATATAATATGATAAAATATATAATATAATAATAAATAAAAAAGCAGATGATAAAACAAGAGGCATGTCATCATTCAAATAAATATACTTTATTTAATTACAGAGATTAAATAAAATTCATATTATTTGCACAGAAAAAAGTGGAAATATGTGCCTCATAGTAGTACTAGAGATTTCCTTTGTGTGGGTTTTTTGGTCACTTTTATTTCTTTTCTTGTGATTTTATTCCTTTTTAATTTTGTATAGTATACAAATTTGTTGTAACAAGAAAATAAATACAAGACTCTAAAATTAAGGACAAATTGTTTCTGGAGTAACACAGTCATTGTCATGTATATATGATTAATAGGAATCATACAACAAATACAGGTAAGGAAATCATAGAACAAAATATACTAGACATTGGAAGGAAACAAGTATAAACTAAATGTGTTAAACTGTATATCACGGAAAAGAGTAAATATAGAGAGAAAAATATAAATTTTAGTGTATTATATTGGTTAGAAACCAGTATGTAATCATTTTAATGGATGATTTTCTAAAGTATTTGGCAGCAAATAGTTTAAAATATTCAGATACTTATAATACTTACGTAATAAAATGTGTATTAAGTGGCATAACAAATGTGGAAATGCTTTTGCTATTACAGCTTACTATAAGTGCATTATGTTAATTAAAATTACCCTAAAGTTCTCAATTTGAGCACCCAGATGTGGTTTTTAATTATTTTTATTAAT
>NW_012148841.1:1185907-1202446 GCF_000956105.1 Propithecus coquereli | reverse complement strand
ATTGAATAATGAATCAGAAAAAAATACCTCATGTAATTTGATAAGCATTACTTCTACCAGCCATTGCACTCCTCTAAGATTTTAAAAGAGGTAAATTCAAGATTATAATCTCTAGAGTTGACTATACACGAGGAATCAACTCTTACTGATGATGTTTCAGCTATAGTCTTTACTTATCGGTTTTAACAAACCTTCTCTCTTTCATTCTCCTGCATGGGACTGTTCATTTCTAAGCAAGTTGGTTGTCAGCAAATTCCCTTGGATATAGAACCATTCTCAATCTCTAATAAGAATGAGACCCATTCCTATTATGTTTCCAATTCTGGGAATTTTATGAAATAAAATTAATCAATTTTATGAAATAAAATATTCACTCTTGCAGTCAGTTCCCCCCCCCGACAGTACTCCTTTTTCAAAAATATCTTCCATAAGTTAAGATTATTATCAAATAGACAAGAGATAACCCATATTATATTGTTAAGGATGAGAAGAAAAAGGAACCATGACGCACTGTTGGTGGGCATGTAAATTGGCATAGCCGTTATAGAAAACAGCATGAAGGTTCCTTTAAAAATTAAAAATAGACCTAACCATATGATGTAGAAATCTCTCTACTGAGTATATAGCCAAGGAAATGAAATCAGTAGATTGAAGAGATACCTGTGTTCCCATGTTCATTGCAGCGTTATTCACATTATCCAAGATGTGGAAGCAATCTAAGTATTTGTCAATGAATGATTGGGTAATGATATTGGGGTGTGTGTGTGTGTGTGTGTGTGTGTATGTGTATAATGGAATATTATTCAGCCTCAAAAAATGTCATTTGTGACAAGGATAAACCTGGAGGACATTACACTGAGTGAAATAAGCCAGACACAGAAAGAAAAATACTGCATGATCTCATTTATACATGGAATCAAAAAAGTCAAACTCATAGAAACAGAAAGTAGAATGGTGGTTACTAGGGGCAGGAAGGCAGGGGAAATGGGAGAATTGTTGGTCAAAGGGCACAAAGTTGCAATTATCCAGGATGAGTGTCTAGAAATATGAACAGCATGATAATTATAGTTAGCATTGTATTGTATACTGGAAATTTGCTAAGAAACTTGATTTCAGATGTTCTTATCACAAAAAATAAGTATTGTGTGAGGACATTGATATGCTAGTTTGCTTGACCATAGTAATCATTTTACTATGTATGTCAAAACATATGTTATATACCTTAAATATATACGGCAGAAAAAAAAAGATTGTCCTGCATGTTACTTTGCCTGGAGTGAGTCCCTTTTATAGATTTTCATTATGGGTTTGTCTATATAGAATCAACTATAAGTTGACGTAAATAACTGTTCTTAAAATATAAAACTGCTATTTTCTGTTAAGTGACGGTTTCACATCTCTAAGTAAGAATGTGTTTGAGTCATTGTCACTGTCTTTTTGTGTAATTGAAAGTATGACTAATATTTTATCAATTTAACTAATAATTACTGAGGTCTTACTAAGTCTCAGGATATTCCCAGAACTAGAAACGTGAACATATGGACAAGAACTTTGCTGTTATAGAATTTGCATTATAATTGAATGGAACAGATTTAGACAGATTTAGGTGTTCTTGATTTGAACATCAACATAAACTTAAAATAAAGAGCAACAAGAAAAGAAAAATAAAATGCCATGATAGAAAAGTGAATTGTATGATCTTGTGGAATTACATTCTTGGTATCTTTACAATTATATTGTTGCTTATTTCACTGTAGAAAAGAGAAAGAGGTGTTTTTTCCATTTATGTCTCAATGAAGTTAAAATTCACAAACATTATTAAAGAATTAATGAGTTAAAAAGTTTTACTCATAGTAAGGGAATACCAGTATTATATAGTATTGACGTATGACCTATCAAATTGATTTTGTTTTTTCAGTAGTAGTAGTATATTATACACCCTGGAACATGATTTGTGAACTCTGATTTCTGTCACTATCAGTATGACCTCTTATAAGTCTAGTACTCTCCATTTTGGTTTCTTTATTGTAAAATGAAGAGTTGGGGTGAATGAAGATCTCTTCCAGATCTAGCACTCAAAATATCCCAAAAACAGATATTTTTTCTTTATCGTAGTTCTTATGTCTTGTATTTTTTTATTCCTGCTGTATTTATTCAACAATATCCTTTCCCAAAAGCCCCAGTGAATATAGGGACTCCAATCCATGACCCCCTTATCTCTTTTGTATGTTCTGGTTCTGAGACACAGAATTATCATTTTTTTTAATTTGCAATGAAATCTTAAGGTCTTTTTACAAACATCCTTTGTTTACTTTAAAATAATCTTTCACAAATTATGAGCTATTTTCATATAAATGCCATTACATCTGACTATGAATTCAATTCTCATATAATAAAATAAACTGAAGTAGGTAATAATTTGACTCAGGGTAAATATAAATTTATAGACTTAATCTGTTATCAAAATAATACATGCTCGGCCGGGCGCGGTGGCTCACGCCTGTAATCTTAGCACTCTGGGAGGCCGAGGCGGGCGGATTCTTTGAGCTCAGGAGTTCGAGACCAGCCTGAGAAAGAGCGAGACCCCGTCTCTACTAAAAAAAATAGAAAGAAAAGAAATTATCTGGACAACTAAAAATATATAGAAAAAATTAGCCGGGCATGGCGGTGCATGCCTGGTAGTCCCAGCTACTTGGGAGGCTGAGGCAGTAGGATCGCTTGAGCCCAGGAGTTTGAGGTTGCTGTGAGCTAGGCTGACGCCACAGCACTCACTCTAGCCAGGGCAACAGAGTGAGATTCTGTCTCAAAAAAAAAAGTAATAATAATACATGCTCATAGAAAATAATTTAAAATATAATAGTGTTAGAGAGGGTTAAAGTAGTTTGTATTTTAACATCTGACAATGTGGATATTAAGTAAAATGTCCTACCATTTTGAATGCTTACCAAATAAAATCTGTATTAGAGTTCTCCAGAGAAGCAAAACCAATGTCATGTGTGTATGTGTACATGTGTGTGTGTGTGTGTGTGTGTGTGTGTGTGTGTGTGGAGAGAGAGAGCAACAGAAAGAAAGAATGATTTATTTCAAGGCTATTCCAAAATATGCAGGGGACCAGCAGGCCGGAGACCCAGGAAAGAGCTGACATTGCAGTTCAAATCAGAAAGCTGTCTGCCACAGAATTCTCTCTAGTTAAGGGAGGTCAGACTTTTATTCTAGCGAAGCCTTCAACTGATTGGATGAGATCCACCCACATTATGGAGGGCAGTCTGCTTTAGTCAAATGTTAATCTCATCCAAAAATACTCTCACAGAAACATCCAGAATGTTTGACCACATATCTGGGCACCAAGGCTGAGCAAAGTTGACACATAAAATTAACCATCCATAAGCCAATAATATGGATTATATTATTTAATTCTTTCATTTTCCCTAAGAGTTTGGTGATACTGCTAGAAGTCAACAAGTGGCAGAAACAGAAATCGACTCTAGGTTTATCAGTCTATCCATCTCCATTGTCTGGGTCATTAAGCCCCACTCTATAGAGCTTCATTATTTACTTTTTGAATGTTTTCATGAAAATAATCACCATTTATTTTCTCAATTGAACTTGTGAAAACTTTGTCAAATGACACCCACCCAAAAAACTTGAGCTTACAAGGTTTTACATTAATCCTCTTCTATTATTTGAGAAAAAAATGGTATCAAGTTTGAACCAACCTAGCACCCTGATATCTCTGGTACTTTTATTAATAACCACAGCTACAGTTGCCTTGGATAATAGCTCCTAGATTATAAGTAGCAAGGTTTTTGGAGTCTGTTAATACTCTGCTTTTAACATACCCTTGCAATCTCACTTGCTCAGTTGTTAGCCTAACTTCACTTCCATAACCTTTTTCCTGGTTTTTCTATCTCTTCAGTTCTTTTTCACTAACAATTTATTTTGACCAACTCTTTTCTTTTTGACCCTTTACTTCCGAATGTTTCCTTTGGGGTACGATTTGATTCTGAACATCACAAATATGAGGTAGCTCTGCTTTATCTCAAGTCTTAGCTCAGAAAACACTAACCTGATTTAAACACACTAGGCATCACCAACATGACTCAGAAGGAAATGACATGGAAAAATTACCAAAACCTCTAATTCTCCTCATCAATATCTAATTAGATAGTATATAATTGGTAAGTTTTCTTGCTTTTTTTTTTTCCTTGTTCTTTTTGGAGACAGTCTTACTCTGTGGCCCTGGGTAAGGTACAGTGGTGTCATCAGAGCTCACTGCAGCCTCAAGCTCCTGGGTTCAAGCAATCCTTCTACCTCAGCCTCCCAAGTAGCTGGGACTACAGGTGTGCACCACAATGTCCAGCTAATTTTTCTGTTTTTAGCAGAGATGGGTTCTCATTCTTGCTCAGGCTTGTCTTGAACTCCTGAGCTAAAGCAATGCTCTTGCCCTGGCTTCCCAGAGTGCTAGGATTACAGGTGTGAGCCACTACGCCTGGCCCATAATTGGTACGTTTTAAGGAAATATTATAATGAGGATTGTTAAGCAAGCCTGTGAATAATTCCTAAAAGAAATATGATGCTTTTGGTCATACGTGTTTCTGGTGCTTGAGTATTTAAACATTATTCAGTGAATTTTATTATTGGAAAATTAAAACAACAACAAAAACAGTTCCGAAGTATAATGTTAAGTAACATAATATAATCCAGAAAAAAAGAGTAGAAATAAGAAAAATGTGTACAAATTGTGATTTCATTTCCTTACTCCTATCTAAATTCGGCATTATTGTACTTATGGGACACTGTAATATACTAGGTTTAATCCTATACTATTCCTTATTATTAGAATATAGGTGTTCAAGATAATAAAAAGCACAACTTATTCAAATCAGTATGATAATGAAGGGTAGTTGGAAATAAAATGTTAAAGAAGCACAAATAATCTGAAGATTGTTTTAAAAAAACTGAAGTTGAAAATGGATTTATAATACTTCTTAAGTGTATGAAGAAATAATTAAATATCTCTGTTGAGTCCTTAATCATCATTCAATAAGAGAAAACATACTTAAACTACCTGGTACTGTTTCAAATTTATATACAAGTGAAGGCTGCAAAACTCTGAAACAATTCCCAAAGTTTGAAGCTCAAGAGGGGAAGGAAACAAACAGTACTGAGCCCTTAACCCTTAACCAGCCTCACTGGTTAATCATAAGAGAGAATTGTCCAAGTTCCAAATTATGGAGCAGTTATTATTGCAGATTTTACTTATTACAGATAAGGGGATGGAGATGGAGAGAATATTTCAGGTAGGTTATGCAAGAAAGGCTAAACAGAGGATTGTTATTATACTCAGCAACAAAATGTAGTGGGTAATTAAAATACTATAGGTAAATGAAAATGTCTTTTATGAGATGTAGCTCAGAAGAATTCAATTAAACTTTGCTCCCTCATGGTTGCCCACAGTTTCATCTTTACTAAAGCAAGGAATTTGCCTTACAAATCTCAGTTCATTGATGACACTCTGGTTCCTAAGTTCAAAGGCCCCCTAACTTCCAAAACTTCTTATTGACGTCTCAGACTGTTTCTCCTTCCTTGAATTTATCTTGCTCCATTGGTAAATTCATCATCCGTGCTTCTGATTGCAACTTCCCTCTCTCTTTAATTGTTCCTTTTCCTTTCTCTGGCTCTTAAAGATAGGCACTATCTTTAGTTTCTCTTCTATTTTTTTGTGGCCTACTTTTCCTGGATAATTTCAACAGCCTCCATGTCTTAAACTACCATCTCAAAACAGACACAGGCAGCTTTCACCAGAGCTTCAGAGCCTCATTTGCTGTGGCCTGTGCACATTCCCACCTGGGTGTCTGACCATGAATGCAATGTGTTAAAGGGCATGAGTTCCTCCCTCCAACCCATATCACACTCTGGAATTTGTACTTAATTTCAAATTTAACATTGTGCTTTCAATCCCACAAACAGAAAAATAAGTGGATTCATCTTTTTTCAGTGATCCTCCCAAATGCAAATTACCTGTCCTATTAATTTCTTTGTCACATTTCTGACAAATATTCTTTATCTCCTTCCTCACTGTCACTAACCTTCCTTGCTTTGCATCAGGATTCCTGCATTAGACTTCAAATTAGCTTCTTCATGTCCAGGTTTTGCCACTAAATCTGTGTATTTGGTGCTGTTATTCAAGGTATCGTCTGGATATTGGCATCATCTGGGAACTCATTAACAAGGTGGATTCTCAGGCTTTACTGGAGAATCTCTGAATCAGAATTTGCATGTTAGCAGGATCCCCAGTTGGTTGGTGTGCACATTAAAATTTAAGAGGCTCTGTTGAGCATGACCATGTTACTTCTCTACTCATGTGGGCTTCAAAAAAAATCCTTTACTTAAATATCATTGACTAATAGCACTGATTAAATTTAAAAGTATTCCACTCTCCCTCTTGAAATGTAGTTCCCACTAATCGCTGATAAAAACCCTACACTTTGGTTTTCTAGCTAACCCCTGAACCCCTGTGCTTATTCCAGTCCTTGTGTTTGGCTAATGTGGTTTACTTGCTGAAAATGCTCTCTAATTATTTGTTTGTTTATACAAATCTAATCCATTTTGAAAAACCAATTCAAGATCCAAACTTTCTTAAAACATCTTTTTCTAGTAACTATTGTATGAATAATAACAGAAAAAATAATTTTAATAGTGTCTACAAAATTTATTTTGTGTTATTTTTGTTTTCATTAAATTTCTAACCCATGTTTCCAATTAGATGTCAAGCCTTTTTTATTAGCTTGTATCCTGGCATCTAGAAGAGACCCTTGAACACCACTGTGACTGAATAATTTCTAAAGATAAGTCTTTTTAGATGTCCTTAAAAGTTAGTGTGAGATTTATTTTTAATTTATAGCATTTCTTTATACAACAAAATTGTACAAAATTTTACAGATGATGGTTAAACTCTTGTTTAACCAGAACTCCCTGCCTTTCGTTTCTCCATATGAGAAAAAATTTAATTTGGTATGAATGTCAAAACATTTAAATGGGCAGGCCGCTAATTATAAAATTATACATAGCATTAACTTTTACTACCTATGTTTAAAATAATACTGTGTAATAAAATAAGTGTTTGGATATATTGCAACATTTAAAAGGGAAATAATATCTTTAAACAATCTACAGAGAAATGTATCTACATGAACAGCTAAGACATTTAGTTAAAATTAAGCTTTATATTTATAACTAACCAATGCTCCTTATTGTTATTAATAGTTAACATATATTACTAACCATTATGATTCAACAATTTGTATTAGTCACAAGTAAATTATATAATTAGTATTTGAAACAGAAGGCTCCTATGAATGAAAAACAAAATTCACTTTCATTTTCAACATCAAGAGGAAACAACGAAAAGTAATATACTCTTTTCCCACAAAAGGATTCTATATTGTAATAGTTTTTAATATTTTTGTTTCAAATAGTTACCTAGACAAATATTATGAAGCAATTTATAACTTTTTAATTATTTTCAAAGTAATTAATTTTATATGCTAAGTATCTTTTGGATACTTTCTATGTTCGGTGCTCTCCACATTAAGTATTAATTTCAAGTTTTAAGGACTAATAGGAACAATTATACAAAAATTAAATAATCATATAAAAATCTCTTGCTTTGGAGTGTTCAAGTTCTAGAATTCCCTTTTGTCTGTAGTAAAGCCAGAATTTCCTTTACTACAAATTCTATTTTAAGCATGCCATTTGCTTTTCTTTTCCATGCTCTTTTAGGTTAGTTAAGTGCATCTCACACCAATTTACCTGAAAGCATGACTTTGTCAAGACATCCAAAAGAATATCATGTAGATCCGGATTGGACAGATGGCTAGTGGTGAGCCCTTCAGGGGTGTACCATCTAGAAGCAGCTGAAGAGTTGATCATGCCATCTGATAAAAGACTGAGTTAGACCTATCAGTCATGTAACTGGTTTTGGAATTTAGGTCATGAGTGTGCATTAGATAAAACTATATCAACCTTTCTCAACTTTCCTTTTCTCCCTGAAGATCAGTACCAGTTAAATCCTAAGAGAGTGTCCTTTCGTTCCTAAGCATTGGGGGTTGATGGTGCTAACATTAGGATGGATATCACATGCCTAAGACATGATATTGTCCCTAAAAGAACTTTCTTTTTTCTTGACAGCGTAAGATATAAATACCATAGGAAAAAGTTATGGATTATATTTTAAATGAAGATTAATTTAGTTACTAAGTACTGAGTAAAACGACATTATTTCTGCCTGGGTCACTAGGGGAGGTTTCATGAAGAAATTGATATTTGACCTAAATTTTCAAGAAGAGATTTTCAACATTCACATGAGTATGAGATAAAAACCATTCAAATGACAGAGGGAAAAAAATAAAATAGAATAAAAGTTAAAGGAAGAAACAGTGTAGGATGGTTCTGCAACTGCAGAATGTGGAGTATCCATTAACTAATATATTAACATAAACCATTTGAGACTTAGAGGAGGGCGGAACTGCACCATGTGATCATGAAAAGCCTGGGAATGATTTCTAAATATATTTTAACAATAATCTTATGGCTTGCTCTTTCATTTTTGAATTTAAGAATAAAATATATTTTGAATCAGAGTTTTTAAAATAAAACATGAGATCTTAGAGCTTGAAAGGATTTTATAAATCATTTTGTCTAAATAAACATTTTATAGTTGGACAAACTGGGTTCCAAAGACCTTTAATGAATTCTTCAAGGTCAAAGAGCTGTTTCTATTTGTTGTAACTGGAAATCACACAAAGTTCCTACAGTTATTCTGGTTGTGTCAATATTCCAAAACTAGACTGTAATCAACCTCTATTCAGAAGAGAGTAGTCTTTGATTTGTAAGATCCGTTTGTTTCAAAAGATTGATTTGAACTATTATGACTTTTCCCCTATATATAATTCTATTGCATTTAAAGTTAATTTCATATAGAATTGCTATGAATTTTAGAAAGTATAAACATCATCCCCGCTTCCTCTCTTTAGTCTTCCTTCCATATACTGTTATCATGCAGTATAAAATTCAGCCTTTCTACATTTTTTGTCTGAGTTTCTGAAAACAAAACAAAATAAATATATGAACTTTTTGGTCTTTTCTAGACATGACGTGTATGTGTGTGATGTTGTGTGTTTGTGTGTATAAATACAAAAGTCAAAGGAGGAAAAACTTAAAGGTAAGAGTAATCCAGTACCTTGATTTCTGTCAACCTCAGACATCCACCGTCAAGCTCCATGTCTCACATGACATAGACGTCCCCCTGGATTTCTGGCATGCTATTTATGATGTTATAATTCTTAGATTTCTTCTGCCAGGGTATGTGATGTCCCCTTTAATATATAACCACATTTAACTTTTATTTATTGTATGTATTCCTCAGCAACATTAAATATAACTTGGGGGACTGCCTGCTTCTAGCAAGACGAAATGGGCTACTTCACCTGGCCAGGAGTGTTCAGAGAAATATGGCTTTTTAGGTTTCCTACCCATAGTCACTACAACATCCTAATTCTGGTTATCAGGATCCCATTCCTTCCTTACTGGGGCTGTGACTTTAACATAGGAGGAGTCACAGCTGAGAATTTAGCCTACCTTGAAGTTCTCCCCAAGTTAAGATTTTGAACTCAGCCTGTCCTCATGCTGCTGAACGCAGAGGCCTTTTGGTTTTCACAATATGCTGTGAGGTCATCTTTCTTGAGCCTGTCATTCTTTTTAAAAGGAGATAAAGATTTTAGTTTTTAAACATTCTCAATCATTATCTCCTTTCAATTTGTCTCTTCTCCATTTTCTCTTTCTTTTCCTTCTAGTCCTCCAAAAAGCTTATCTTAGACTTTCTCCTTGTGTCTTCCATTTCCTTTACTCTTTATTCTTTTTCATTTTTTCTTTTCCTGTGCCAAATTCCAAAAAATTTATGTTACTTAATCTTCCATTTTACCAACCCTTTTTTCTTCATGTCCAAGCTGCTTTGAATTTATCTATTAGCATTTTAATTTGTGTTGTATTTTTATTTCTTGAAGTTGTGTGTTCTTTTTTATACTTATATCATTCTTTTATAATTTCCTATTTCATACAAAAACTTAAATTTTTCATTTGTTTCTTTAAACAAGGTGAGCATGTGTATTTTAAAATCTACATCTCATAATTCTACTATTTGAGGTCTGTATGAGTTTAATGTAGCTGTCTCTTGATTCTTCTGGTTCTTTCTCATGCATCTTTTTTTCATTACTGCCTGGTCATCTTTGATGGATTGTGACTGGTGCCCCAGAAATTTGATGTTTGTGGAGGTGCCTTGAAAACAGGGTTAAATATGCCCTTTTTTAAAGAAGGGAATTGGATTTGCTTCTGTGAGATACCTGAAGGGAACTAACTACCTGTTAAAGACGACAGTAAATTGAGTTCATGGATTGAAGTTCTTTGAATGGGAAAAATTACGTAGCTGGGGTGGAAGCTCAGTACACCATTGTGCTATGGCCACAGTGTCTCAGAAATGTTTTTCCTTTCCTTTCACTTCTGCACTGCTCAGTCCCAGGCAGACTTTCCTACTGTTTCCTGAAGTTTGGGCAGTAGGCGTGTTTAGGTCTGGTTTAGTCTTCTCCTAGGATCATAGTCCCAGCTTAATGTGGGGAGATTCTCTTTAAAATTTTCCACATTGGGTAGGACCCAAGTTTATACTTCCTCCAATACAGCAGATGAACCAAAACATGAACATTATCTATTGACCAATGCCCTCAAGGCTTTGTTGCTCCAATATTGCACTTTCCTCTGTTACAAACTTTTAAAGAAAAATTGACCTGAGAATTCACCACTGTAATATATTTGTTAATTCTACAATTTAATTAATATGATTTCAAAATATTTATCTATCATTTTTAGAGAATGGGTTAGTGTGGAGAGTCCTTTAGTAACAGAAAAAAGTCCTTTAGAAATTTGAAATTAAATCTGAGTGAAGAAGATTTTAAAATAAAATGGATAAACATGGTATTGAGTTTAGGTTAATACCAAATAGAGTTCATCTCGCACATGTGACTCTTCTCCTGTTATGTACAATTGTATGTGTGAAATCATGCAGACGGCAGATGGATGATTTTACTCAAGATTGGGGTTTTGCCAGAATATGTGTTTAAAACATATAATCCAAGGCTTAGAAGATTGTCAAGGGAATGACTGAAATGATAGGTTGTGGAATCTAAGTGAACAGCGAGTAAACTAGAGACAGGGCAACAAGAAGAGGAGAAAAAAAGAGAGGCCAATAAAATGGAGGTCCTGGTATGATTTACAACCACTCAATGCATAAATAATTAAATGAGAAAGTAAGAAATATAGGAGACTGTGGTCAGAGCATTTGGGTAATACAGGATTTTAGGGTGATATCTTAGGGCATTACTGTGAAGTGGATAGTGAAGATGAACTGAAATTGAAGATCAGTGTTGGTAGTAAAGTTAAAGCTACTTTTTGGATTTCTATGTGGATTTTGACATCAGCCAGATGGAGAGTAGGAATTGGAGCAAACAAAAAAACTTTGGATTTGATATCAGTATATTCAATAAATTAAGGTGAATAATTGGGTAACTTGTACAATAGTAAATGGCAGTAATTAAGAGGGGTAGAGTGTTACAGATTTAGAGATTTTTGCAAAAAGGGGATAGACATGCCCTGGATATAGCAGTGGGGATCCAGAAAGAGAATTGTCCCAGTTATATGAGTTGGAGAGCATAACTAACTTCTACTAATTTAACCCCTTCATCAAACAAGATCATCATGGACTTGTGTGTTTGAACCACATTGCTTTCACCATTGTCTTATATGTGATGTTAAAGAAACAAAGAACCAGGCATAAGCTTGACCCAATAACCATGCATTGGGCATTAGAAAAGAGGAATGATTCTGGATATACTTTAATAAGATAGAGACACAAAATATAGCAATTAGGAGTGATATACTTTGGGTTGTTTTCAAAAGCAAATTGTGTGGGTTTGTGTTTGTTGTGGGTTGAATTGTATCCTGCCAAAAGAGATATGTTTAAGTCCTAACCCCAGTACCTCAGAATGTGACCTTATTTGGAAATAGTCATTGCAGGTTTAACTAGTTAAGACAAGGTCATATGGTAGTAGAGTGGGCCCCTAATCCCAGATGTTGTTGTCATTTTTATGAATTTGTGTGTGCAAACATGAATTTATTTATCTCTTCTGATAAGGATGTGAAGCAACTGGAACTTTCACACTTTATTGATCAAAATGCAAAATTATACAGCCACTATGGAAAACCATTTTTTAGTTTCTAGTAAAGTTAAATATATATGTATCATATTACATAGGTATTTACATAAGTGAAATAAAAATTTATGTTCATACAAAAGCTTGGATACTTATATAAGTTTTATTCATAATCATCAAACGCTACAAACAACCAAAGTGTTCCTCAACTGGATAATGGAAAAAAAAGCTGTGGTATATCCATATTACTTGGTAATAAAAACCATAGACTATTGATAGACTCAGCAACATGGATAAATCTCAAATGCATTATGCTTAGCGAGAAAAGCCAAACTCAAAATGCTACATATTGCACGATCACATTTATATAACATTCTGGAAAAGGCACAATGGTAGGTATGGAGAATACATCCTTGATTGCCATGTGTTAAGGGTGAGAACAGAGTTTGTCTTTAAAAGACTGGCATGAGGGATTTGGGTTGGGGTGGGACGATTAGAACTATTTGGTGTTTTAATTGTAGAGGTGGTTACACAACTATATTCTTTTGCCAAAATTCACTCTAAAAAGAATGAATATTACTGTTTGAAAATTTAAAATATATTTAAAATGTTTTTAAGTGCTTACTATTAATGTACATAGTAAATAATCAAAAGGCATAGATTAGTTTTTAGGGCTGCTGTAACAAATCATCAAAAATTTGATGGCTTAAAACAATATGAACTTATTCTGTTGTAATTCTGGAGGCCAGAGGTCCAAAATCAAGCTGTTGGCAGGGTTGCTTTCTCCTGGAGGTTCTGAGGGAGAATCAATCCCATGCTTTTCTCCTAGCCCACAGGTAATCCTTGGCATTCGTCAGCTTGTAGATGGATCACTCCAGTCTCTACCTCCATCTTCACGTGGCCTTCCCCTCTGCATTTGTGTCATCTTCTTCTTCCTCTTCCTCCTCCCCCTTTTACTCCTCTTCCTTCTCCTTCTCCTTCTCCTCCTTCTTCTTTTTCTTCTTCTTCTTCTTCTTTTTGTCTATTATAAGGCCACTTGCCATTGGATTTAGGGCCAAACTAATGCAGAATGATCTCATTTCAAGATCCTCACCTTAATTACATCCGCAAAAAACCTTACTCCAAATAAGGTCATATTTTGGGGTTTTGAGTGGACATATCTTTTGGAGGACCACTATTCAAACCACTCCAAGTCATCATAGTAATCTTTAATAAATTTACACATACATTTAAGGAAAGATACTGATTTATAAATTCTTTCACTTACGTTCTTATTCTGAAACTATTTTGCCTCATATATTTCTTAGGATCACAGGCCAAAGATGACAATAGATGATTTTTAACAATAAAAATTAAAATACTCTTATTTCTATAACCAACTTACCATAATTTTCTTTGAGAGTATTTTTCCATGAGTAAGATGAATAGCCTTATAAATTATAAACCATATGAATAATTTATTTATTTCAACAAAGTACATTCAAGTTTATGTGAGAAAAAGTCATGCACTGACTCAGTCAGCCAGTGAATAAAATACTGTCTTTAAAGCATTTTAAAATATCTTGAAAGTGTGACAATTAACATTGCTGAACCAGAAACTTAAAATGACATAGCTGGCATGAGCTAGAATACAATGTCAAAAACTAATGTTAAATTATGTCCAGCAAAAATAATAATAACACAGTCTTAATGTTGGCTATATTATATTTGGAGTGATTCAGAGGTCATGATATTGAAACACTAAACAAGAAAACATTATTTGGAAAATAACTGGGACTTGCAGTTAATGACTCTACAAAGTAATAATAATGTAAATAAGGTTTATTAGTTTTCTGCTTTTAACTCATTCTGCAAAGCACAGAAGACTTACTTATGATCACAGAACACCATGTACATTTTATTAATGTTGATCATGTCAAACTGAAGTGCTGAGGACCAAAAAAAAGGTAATTATAATAAGGAGAAGAAAAATATAAGATTGGGAACAAGATATGCTATAGAAGGGAACTTAGATTGTGATGATAATGGATGAAATGATACAATATATAAGTACATTAAACAAAGATACACAGCTAGGCAATAATTTACATAATTATCAAATATTGGAAGAAGACAATGATGAGAAGTGGAGGACTACCTAAGTGATCAAAGTTTTCAGCTTCCACAGTAGAGAGTTAATAAGTAACATTTATATTCCATAAATCAAGAAAATTGAGAATATGTATGATGGTAATCTTAAAAAAGAAATAATTAAAAATTATGTCTCTTTATATTGGACTAGGGTAAGTGGTGGCAAGGGTGCAAGGATTATCATTTTTTATGATGTCCTCTGTACTATATTAATCTATAAGATGTCATCATTTTGATCAAAGTACTTAAAATTCATCTGATACCAGCACAATTATTTTTAAAATAAGATTTCTCTGTCATGAGATATACTGAAAAATTCAAGATCCAAAGTTGAGACCAGTGAGAAATTAGTTTTACTTTTATAAATTTATATTATTCTTCAAGAGAAATATTTGCAAATAATCCATCCAAAGTTCTTTATCTTTAAAAGATATTTTATCATGTATTATTGTGTATTGATTTTCAATCTCATTTAAATACTTGTTTTTAAGAGGGAGTGAGAAAGATCTCTGCCCACTTTTCATACATTGCCAGCTTTAAAGATCCTCACACAAGTTTTCTTTATTTGGAATTATTATACAGAATTCATCTGTTAATTTCTAAAATGGCAAGAAAGAAAATCTCGATTTTCCTCATTATGAATTCTGGTATACAGAAAGCCAGAAGATTGAGATTATCATCATCACTCTGCCCAATATATATTTGTGTCATCACTCCTTAACTTCTTATGTATTTTTCCGTATAAATATAAAATATGGTAAGTTGGTATATACACACAAAACCTCTAAGATCCACTCATTTTTAACTCTGTATTTTCACAATTTTAAAAAGAATTTCTTTAAACTCTATCTTTTTTTCTGTTTAGCTTTCAAATGCTATTTTAGAAGTTGCAGGACATGAAGAACTGGAGTCATATGTGGGCTTTCAGTTTAGCTCCTCACAGTTGTTTCTTGTTACTGGGATATTAATATGGTCTATCTGTAGCAAGGCACAATTTGTACAATGTTTCTTTTTTCTCTTTTTTTATAATGTGAGAACAATCATTATATTTTTAAAAATGTATTGATTCACTATTTCTAATATAGACACCGTGGTCATCATTAATTCACCAAGAATCAAAACCAGAATATATTAAGAAAACTAAATTAGCATGTCAATACTGGGCCTCCAAACACTTGCTTGTTATAGCATACTAGGATTACAGGAAAAAGTGTTGCAACCAACAGATATTTATTTTTCAGAAGGGTGTAAGAGTCCGTTTTTAGTAATACTTTTTCATAAACACTAACCTCAACATATTACAATAAAGTAGCAATGTGAATTTTCAAATGTTGAAAACATGCTGGGCTGCTGGTAAAGGAATACGTTTAACACAATATTTCCCCTTTGAAATATTATTATTTTTCCCCCAGGAAACCACATTTTTCTTTTTTTTACCGAAGTATAAAATTCATGCATGGCCTGTGGGCAAAGGAATACACACAGTAATCACAGCTTAAAATCTTCTTATTCAAGAAATACCCATCAAGCACCCTAATGATGTCTTGTTTATCTTGATGGTTTATTGTTTTCTTCCAACACATCTGAAATATTTTTATAATTTAGCTGATTTTGGCATTTTTCAAGTATATTCCCAGTCTCAGAGAGGCATACTTGCCTTGCCTTCTGCAGAGCTGGCTGACAAAGGCGGTGTCCTGGCCTTTGGCCAGGCACTTTTCTCTGGCATGGTCCTTGCATTTTTGATTTTTCTAGTGAGCACTGAACACTGCAACTCCCAAAGCAAATTAGACTGCAAAAGCATCATTCAAATGAATGCTGTTCTAGCATTAAGAAATACACACTCTTGCTATTTTTTTTAAACTAAAAGTTTGAAGAAAAATATGTGGTAGGTACATCAAAATGCATGCAGCATAGGCTACAGTGCAAAGGATATATATGAGAATATAAGCGTTCAAACTGAAAGTTTATAAAGATAAATCAGTTTAAAAATTATAAGGAAATCATTTTGATTAATAAATCTGTGGAAGCATTGCCTTGTAATTTATGAATCTAATAACCTTGAAATATTAGTCATTAAATTAAAAATAATGTTCCATTTATCTCACAGTATCCAAGTCCCTTCTCTTTGTCTGGCTGTTGATGATATGAT
>NW_012148841.1:1180324-1184867 GCF_000956105.1 Propithecus coquereli | reverse complement strand
TGTGACTCCACCTAACATATTTTTGTCATTCTCACCAGTCGTAATTCAAATGAATTTCCTAAGACACCAGCTATCAGTAATATTGAATGAATAGACCTTCAATGTTAAAAATATGAACAAAATAAAGACATTGATTTTCCTCTTAGTTTTAAAAATGATAGATTAAAAAATAAATAAATTATTAGTCAAGACAGGGCATTAGGGAGTTAGACCTATAACTTACCCATATTTGATTCTGAAAATAAATGAAAAATTTAATTTCAGCTTCTGGATCAAAGTACTGAACATACATCCCAGCAGGATTCTACTCTTCCAAGAATGAAATAATTTATTTGCAACCAAAGAATATAATTTATAATTGAAAGACGGTGTCTTGCTGATTCAGTCCTTAATTTTCAGAATTAGATGTGCATGAAATGTAAAAAATAAACTATAAGTTAAAAGAAGTTTATGGATAGCAACTTTAACTGATGAGGAAATTGTTTGTCCATGTTATCACTGATGAGAAATTAGATTCTTGAGAGCCATGTGTTCAGTCTGTCTCTCTCTTTGCCTGTCTCTTAGACAATTTATATTGTGCCATCTGGAAGGAGGACCGGCCACAATCAAAACAAAATCCAGTTCAAAGCTATATATCCAGTTGGGGAAAAAAATCAATGCCAACTTGGGCCTTTTTTATTTCACCTACTTCTGATCTTTTGATTCATTGACATAATTCTTTGCATTTTTGGACACCTACTTTTTGGAAATCTTGCTTTTGAATAAGGATCTAATCTCTCAGATAATCTTTTTTACACAGTAACATATGTTTTGGAATCTATCTAGAACAGATATTACTGCCTTCCGAGAAAAGAATTAAATTGTTCTACCCCAAGGAATTCCTCTTCAAATATGACAAAATAATCTGCTAACAATTGAGTCATTTCAAAAATATTAGTAACCATAATATCTGGATAAATTTTTTTAAAATGTGAAAGTGACAAAAACCTGTCATTATTTTTGGAGGGGGCAGGAGGGATTTAAAATTTGGAAGATGGTTACAGTGTGAGGTGTTTCTCACTTTTATGACTTTAGTTTGAAGGCAAGCCACAATCCTGATGTGGCTCAGAGAAGTTTAAATTCTGTAGAAACCCACATTCTTTCTGGCCTAAAGAACCAGGCTGGGTATGGTGGCTCACGCCTGTAATCCTGGCACTCTGGGAGGCCGAGGTGGGAGGATCGCTCAAGGTGAGGAGTTCAAGACCAGCCTGAGCAAGAGCAAGACTCTACTAAAAATAGAAAGATATTAGCCGGACAACTAAAAATATATAGAAAAGATTAGCCGGGCATGGTGGCGCATGCCTATAGTCCTAGCTACTCGGGAGGCTGAGGCAGAAGGATTGCTTTAGCCCAGGAGTTTGAGGTTGCTGTGAGCTAGGCTGACGCCACGGCCCTCTAGCCTGGGCAACAGAGTGAGACTCTGTCTCAAAAAAAAAAAAGAACCAGAACACAGCATTTCCTCTGATGTCTGCCTGAGTACACAGTGCTGCCTGTGTTTCCATGAAAAATCAATTGTTGCTTAAAGGTTGAGGTTTATAAGTAGACCTTAGAAATTGAATTGTAATTTCCCTTTTCTGTCTGAACCCATCTGTCTTCTTTCTTTTAGAAATTCTTCACAAAGGTGTTTCTTATGTATTGCTTTATTAAATCAATTAACATTCTAGAAAAAGAAAAAAAAAAACAGAACACAGAGCCTAGGGCAGTCATGCTCCTGGAAATTGAAGAGGGAATCCTGAAAAAAAAAAAAAAAAAAGTACAGAAAAAATCCCCCAGTACTCTACATAAACTCTGTCCAAATCCTTGGATAACCACTGAATCATGCATGGAGAAAACTCAAAGCAGCTGGCAGTTAAAGTTAAATGAAGAAAACTGAGATTTGAGCTGCTGCCTCAGACAAGAAAAATGTTGTAGTTTGAGTATAAGCAAGGTAGTTTTTGCTTTTTTTTTTAAAAAAAACAACCTTTATAGGAATACAACAAAATGTAGAGCCTCAAAAATATAACTGTAACAATATCCATGATACAATAAAAAATTACTCAGATAAAAAGAATCAAGAAAAATGTGACTCATTTCTAAAGGAAAATAAACTAAACAGAGGTCAGAGTCAAGATGTTCCAGATGTTAGGTTATCAGACAAGAACTTCTTGTTTCCAGCTTTATTGAGGTGTAATTGACTAATAAAAATTATATATCCTTAAGTGTAAAATGTGAATATCTATTATATATATATACATTGTGAAATGATTACCACAATCAAGTTAATTAACACATCCATCACCTCACAATTGCCATTTTTGTGTGTAGTATGTGGTGAGAACACATAAGATTTACTTTTTTAGCAAATTTAAAGTATACACAACAGTATTATTAACTATAGTCACGATGCTGTGCACTAGATCACCAGAATTTATTCCTTTTATAACTGAAAGCTTATACCCTTTGACCAACATCTCTCAATTTCCCCCACCTTCCACCCCCTGGCAACCACCATCCTCTCTGCTTCTTTGAGTTTGACTTTTTTAAGATTCCACATGTAAGTGAAATTATACAGTATTTGTCTTTCTGTATCTGGCTTATTTCACTTAGCATAATGCCCTCCAGGTTCATCCATGTTGTTGGAAAAGTCAGAATGTTCTTCGTTTTTATGGATGAATTATATTGCATTATATACACATTCATATAAACACACATCATAATTTCTTTATCCATTCATCCAGTGACAGACACTTAGGTTGTTTCCATATCTTAACTATTGCGAATAATGTTATAGTGAACATAGGAGTGCATATATCTTTTTGACATACTGATTTCATATCCTTTGGATATTTACTCAGTAGTGGGGTTACAGGATCATGTGGGAGTTCTATTTTTAATTTTTTTGAGGAATATTCATACTGTTTCAATAATGGCTGTACCAATTTATATTTCACCAACAATATACAAGGGTTTCCTTTGCTCCACACCCTTGTCAATACTTGTTCTCTCTTTTCTTTTTGATAATAGCCATTGTAATAGTTGTGGGAGGGAATATCCCATTGTGCTTTTGATTTTCATTTCCCTGATGATTAGTGATACTGAGCACCTTTAATATTCTTGTTGGCCATTGGTATGACTTCTTTGGGAAAATGTCTATTCAAGTCTTTTGTCCATTTTTAATTTTTTTTTTTTTTGCTATTGAGTTGTAGGAGTTCTTAATATACTTCAAATATTAATATGTTGTCAAATATTTGGTTTGCAATTTTTGCCCCATTCCATAGGCTGTGTTTTCATTTTGTTGATTGTTTCCTTTGTTGTGCACGAAATTTTTAGTTTGATGTATTCCCACTTGTTTATTTTTGCTTTTGCTGCCTGTGCTTTTGGTGTCATATCCAAAAAATCATTGCCAAGACCAATGTCAAGGAGCTTTCCCCCTATGTTTCCTTCTGGGAGTTTTACCATTTTACATCTTAAAGTCTTTGATCCACGTTGAATTAATTTTTGTGAATGGTGTAAGATAAGGGTCCAGTTCCACTCTTTTGCATGTGGATATGAAGTTATCCCAACACCATTTATTGAAGAGACTATCCTTTCCCCATTGTGCATCCTTGTTGGCCTTTTCAAAGATCAATTGGCCTTATTTTTGTGGGTTTAGAACCTAGTATCTAGATTCTGTTTTATTGGCCTATATGTCTGTTTTTATGCCAGTATTATACTGTTTTGATTATTATAGTTTTATAATATAGTTTGAAATTAGAAAATGCGATGCCTACAACTTGGTTCTTAAGATTGCTTTAGTTAATCAGTGTCTTGTGGTTCCATATGAATTTTAAGATTGCCTTTTCTATTTCTGTGAAAAATGTGATTGGAATTTTGATATGGATTACATTTAATCTGTGGATCACTTTGGGTAATATAGATATTTTAACAATATTAATTCTTCTAATCCATGGACATAGGATATTGTTCTACTTACTTCTGTCTTCAATTTTTTTCATCTTTCACCTCCGTAATTAAATTTATTCCTCAACGTTTTAATTTTTTATGCTATTGTAAATGGGATTATTTCCTGAATTTTTTTCCAGATAGTTCATCATTAGTGTATAGAAACACAACTGATTTTTGTATGTTGATTTTGTTTCCTGTAACTTTACTGAATTTGTTTATTAGCTTTAACAGTCATTTGGTGAAGTGTTTATATAAGAACATGTCACCCCAAAACAGAGACAATTTAACTTCTTCCTTTCTAATTAGAATGCTTTTAATTTCCTTTTCTTGCCTAATTGCTCTGGCTAGTACCATTATGAATAACAGAAGGGGTGACAGTGGACATCTCTGTCTTGTTTCTGGTCTTAGTGGGAAAGTTTTTGCTTTTCACCATTAAGTATGATGTTAGCTAAATTATTACATATTGTCTTTTACTATGTAAAAGTTCATTCCTTCTATACCTAGTTTGTTGGAAGTTTTTTTATAATGTCAGAGAAGACTTTAAAAAACACTTTTTATAATGATTATCAATTAGGTAAAA
>NW_012148841.1:1178742-1180274 GCF_000956105.1 Propithecus coquereli | reverse complement strand
ATCATAGAAATTAAAAACAAAGTATTTGAGATAAAAAGTAAACTGGATGGGATTAATAGCAGAAAGAGGCTAACAAAGGAAAGAACAAATAAACTCGAAAATTGTTCACAAGAAATTATCTAAGCCAAAAAATAGAGGAAAAAAAATAAAGAAAAAACAAGCAGAACCTCAAAGAGTGCTAGATACTATCAACTGGTCTAACATCCATGTAATTAGTGTCCCAGAAGTAGAGAAGACAATGTGGCAGTAAAAATATTTGCAGAAATAGTGTTCAAGTACTTTCTAAATTTGGTGAAATATATTAATGAAAATAGGCAACATATGCAGTCAAACCAAAAAAGAATAAATATACAATGAGTGCACTCTACTTAGACACATCATCACCAAACTACAGAAATCCAAAAAATAACAAAGAAAATATTAAAAGAATCCAGAGAAAAAATGGCACATTTTATACAGGGTAACAATAATTCAAATGACTGTGGTCTTCTCATCAGAAACTATGCAGTCAGAAGGTAGTGGAATTAACATTAAAGTATGAAGAAAATAAAACTAGTAACCCAGAGTTCCATAAACCATGACAATATTCTTTAAGTAAAAAGGCAAAAGAGATATTTTCAGATAAAAGAAAGACTAAGAGAATGTTTCTTGAGAAGACATGCATAACAAGAAATACTAAAGGAACTTCTTCAGGCTGAAGGTCATTAATAGCAGAGGGAAATTCAGACATTCAAGAAGAAAGGGATGCAGACCATAAAAGTGACAAGTATCTGGAGATAGATAAATTGTTAGAAAGATAATCTATTTTTTATTCTTCATTTCATTAAAATACATATGACTGTTTCAGAGATTATGATACTTTCTTGCAGGATTTATAATGTATATTTTGGCATAATACATAATTTTAGAGAAACCATTAAAAATGCAAGCAGTTATAGTTAGAAAGCCAATTTATAAAAATCATTGAAATAATCAGAATGAAAGACAGAAAATGGAAGCGAGGTACAAAGATATAGAATCATAAAAAGAAAACAAATAAATGATACAGAAAAATCAAATCATATCAGTATTACATTAAATATTAATGAACTACCACTCCATCTGTAAAGCATAGATATCAAAGGGAGCAAAAAACAAACACTCAAATATATACTATCAAAAAGAGACTCATTTTCAATATGCAAACATAGGTTAGTTGAAAGGAAAATATACACAATTCCAAGCATAAACGTAAGAGCACATTTAATAAAATCAGAAAAAAACACTTTTTAAGTCAAAAGGTACTGCCAGAGATAAAGAGTTATTTCATAATGATAAAATATTTTTGTTAAAATACAGGACAAAAATAACATGATCATATCAATAGATGCATAAAAGGCATTTTACATAATTCTATATCTACTCATGATAAAAAATGCTAAGTAAAGTAGTAATAGAAAGGGATTTTCTCAGTCTGATAGAGTATCTGTTAAAAAAAAATTAACCCTACAGCTAATGTCATATTTAATGAATACTTAATGCTTTCCCTCTAA
>NW_012148841.1:1166414-1178462 GCF_000956105.1 Propithecus coquereli | reverse complement strand
AATAAATTAATAAAATATGTGCAAGACTTCTTCACTGAACATGACAGAACTGGGTTGAAAGAATTTAAGAAGACTTAAGTAAAGGGAGATATATATCATATTCATGGTTAGAAGATATAATATTGTTAAGAACATATTTTTTTCAATGTAACACTAATCGAATCCCAGAAAGCACTTTAGAAACTGATGATAAGCTAATTCTAAAATTTATATGGAAATACAAATGACCTAGAATAGCCAAAGCAATTTTTTTGAAAAGAACAAAATTCTTTGTACTATCTGATTTAAAGACCCACTACTATTTAAGGCCATAAGAATACTAGAAGAAAATCCAGTGGACTGTTATTGTGAACTTGGAGTAGGCAAAGATATTTTAGATAAAATATAAAAAATAGAAACAAAAATAATAACCTATCAATTGGATTGCATCAAAATTACTTTTTTGTTGTTCCTTAAAAGATACTATTTAAGAAATGAAAAGGCAAGCCACAGTATGGGAAAAAAATATTCACACTACATGTGTCTCACAAAGAATTTATATGTATAATACATAAGAATTCCTATGACTCAATAAAAGAAGACACTGAAAACTACAATTTTCAAATTAAATCCAATGAAAAACTAGACAAAATATTTGAACACATACCTTACAAAAAAGATATATGTGGCAGATAAGCACAAGAAAAGAAGTCAGCACTATTAATTATCTGAGAAATTACTATTAAAATAACAACAAAAAAGTTACCACTATGTACCCATTAGAAGAACTAACAGTAAAGGCTGAAAATTCCAGGTGTTTCTCAGGATGTAGAGTGACTGAAACTCTCATGCATTGTTAATGGGAATGTAAAATAGTCCAACTATTTTGGAAAACTACTTGAGAATTTCTTTAAAAATTCAACATATATCTACTAAGAAATGGTAGTCACCATTGAATATGACATTAGCTGTAGGGTTAATTTTTTTTTTTTAATAGATACTCTATCAGACTGAGAAAATCCCTTTTTATTACTACTTAGCCTTTTTTATCATGAGTAGATATAGAATTATGTAAAATGCCTTTTATGCATATATCTACTAGTTATTCCACTCTAGGTATTTATCAGAGGTAATTAATAATATATACCCAAAAAAGGATTTATATGCAATTATTCATAGAAGCTTTATTCAAAGTAGCACAGAACTTCAGATAACCCAAATGTCTATTAAAAGATGCATGGGTAAATAAAATGTGGATATCTTTACAACTGAATACCGCTCAACAATTAAAGTGAATGAACTACTGATACACAATAGTATGTATGAATCTCTAAGTCATTGTACTAAGAGCATACTTTTGCAAAAGAGTTCATATCATTTGATTGATTCCAATGATTAAAAAATGTAAACTAATCTACAGTGACCAAAAAAATGTATCAGTGACTGTCGGGGTCAGTATACAGAGGGAAGAATATATTCTAAAAGAACTATTTTTTTTTCTTTTTTTTTTTTTATTTCAGAGGAAATTTTGGGAGGTGATAGAAATGTTGTGTATCTTTATTTGGGCAGTGGTTTTACAGTGTATACATCATCATAATGAATCAAATTTTACATGTTAGATGGATACAGTTTCTTGTATGTAAATATTCCTCAATAAAGTTGATAAAATTCTAACCCTACTGATTAACAAAACAATTCTTTTGATATAACTCTAAACTGTATTTTAACTTTTTTTTATTTTTAGAAAAAGAAATGTCTACCAATACATACTATAATAGTAACCTTATAGAAAGATGATCATTTTTAATTGTGTATATACCTCAATTATACATTGCTTTCTCATATCCATAATCAGTAAAATTTTGGCATTTTTGCTTATTTTGTCATATTAACTTAATTATTAATAAGTATAAAATCAATTGAGTGAAAATGAGACCAATTCTCCACAGAAGTTTGAGAAAATTAAGTGTAAAATAACTGAACCAAAAGTGGTATACTTTACTTTTTATTGTGTATGTGTGTGTATATATATATATATATATATATAAGATGTACAACATGATGGTTTGATTTACATATAAATAGTGAAATGGTTACTATAGTCAAGCAAACAAACATATCCATCATAAAGTGGTATACTTTATAATATCTCCATCTAATTGCACTAATAGGTGTTTTAAATTTCTGTAAACATATCTATGTTTGGATATAAAATGCTAACTGATGCCATTTTATGTTTAATGGTTTTCATGTATGTATTTTTATGTATTTATATTTGCTCTTCACCTAAATACATATTAATATATGAAAAATGAACACCATCCAACTGTGGCATAGAAATTTTAATATTCTCAGTTGTATAAACAAAGACGAATGATGGAAATCCAGCTCAAATCTCCTGTGTCTTTGTATATGAAATCATTTCTTAGATTGCACCTTAAAAATCAGAAGCATGTTAATGTCCTATTTCTTTTTCAAACCATAAGTTTGTATTTTCTATTAAAAGTCAGCAGTATGTTTCTTTTTTGTTTTGATATAGTCAGTCTTTGAAATTCTTAGTAGAAAGAGGTTTCATAAAGTTGAATTAAACACACACACACACACACACACTATTGGGTTAGAAGAAAGAATAATACACACACAATTTTCTGATCTGGGTTCATACCTCAGCTCTCATGGATTGCACCTCTGAAATAAAAACATTGTCTTTCTCCCAGGGTTATTCTCAGAAACACAGAACCTAAAAGAATTTATAGGATATATGCTGAAGTGCTAAAAGCGTCATTTTTGAGCCAGATGTAGGTAGGATTAAAACTCATTATCTCAGCTTAGTATTGGTATAAACTTGGGCTAGGGCAAGGTACTTAGTCTCTCTGTTGGTTTTACTTATTAATTAAATAGGACTAATAATAGATACTTCATAAAGTTAAGGTGAGAATTAGGGATAATGTAAGTTTGAAACCTAATCACAGTAGTAGGAACATAATAGACTTCATATTTTTATAGCTACTGTAATCAATGAGTTAAGATAGTGGCAATTGGCAGTACCTCCTTAGCTTTTTTGAAAGAAATTTTAACTGGTCAAGCAAACAGAAAAGACAATTACAAATAACACAAGAAACTAAGGAGCAGCATGGCTATTATCAAAATACCAAAAAATAACAAGTGCTGGCAAGGATGTGGAGAAAAGAGGCCCCTTGCACCCTGTTGATGGGAATAAATCAGTACAGCCTTTATGGAAAATGGTATGGACGTTCCTCAAAAACCTAAAAATAGAACCACCATGTAATCTTACAATTCCACTGCAGGGTATATATCCAAACTAAATAAAATAAGTATGTTGAAGAGATATCTGCACTCCCATGTTTATTTAAGTGTTGTTCAAAAAGACATGGAATCCACCTAAGTGTCCATCAACAGATCAATGAATAAAGAAAAAGTGGTATATGAACACAATAGAATACTATTCGGCCATAAAATGAAGGAAATCCTGTTGCTTGCAACAACATGGATAAACCTGGAGGACATTGCGTTAAGTAAAATAAGCCAGGCACAGAAAGACAAATACCATATGATCTGACTCAAGTGGAATCTAAAAAAGTTGATCTCACAAAAGTAAAGAGTAGAATGGTGGTTACTAGGGACTGAGGCAATAGTGGAGAAGGAAGTTGGGGAGCTGTTGGTAAAAGGATAAAAAATTTCAGTTAGATAGGAGAAATATGTTTAAGAGATCTATCATACAGCATGGTAACTATAGTTAATAACAATATAGTGTTATATTCTTGAAAATGCTGAGAGAGCAGATTTTAAGTGTTCTTACCACAAAAATGATAACTATGTGAAATAATGCATATGTTAATTAGCTTAATCTAGCCATTCCACAATGTATATATAATACAAAACATAGTTTAGCTTATATATACAATTTTATGTCAATTTAAAATAAATAATTAATAATTAATTAATTAATAATTAAAAAATAAACTAAGGAGCAGCAGCATCTTCAAGTGATACGGATCTTATTGTAAAAAAAATTTGTCCCTGTCTGCCACGTCCACCAGTGTCCGTAAATACTGTCTATCGCTGCAGATCAGAACTCCTCTTTCTTTCATCAATTAATACTTTTTATGGAAAAATTCATTCTTATTTTCCATTATGTCTCCAACCCTACCACCAATGTGCAAAAGAATAGGGAACAGATGGAAAGAGTCTTAGTGCATGGAACATTTGCTGAAAGACAGGTTAAATGGATTTTCCTTAAATTATTTCTTCCACATTTTTACTGGTCCATGCTTAGCTCTAACTAAAGTTGTGAGGAAGGGGATTGATCTGCAATGTGTCTATTAGTGCAATTGGTAAGCAAAACCTCTACTCCAATTTCTGCAATTTCTCCAATTTCTAGAGGAAGTTCATTTAGTGCAGCTGGATTGTATTTCTACCGAATTTTCTTATGACCTTACTGCTTCCTATTCTTTTAAAGAAAATAAGGTGGTCCTGAAAGGTCCAAGGAAATTTCTATCTCCCCTTCCTTTACCAAGTAGGAATGATATTCTCTTTCTTGAGCTAGATGCTGTTTACACAGGTCGGTTCAGTTTGTTAAAATTCATTGAGGTTTACATTTATGACATATGCAGGATTCTGTGTGTATATTATGCATCAATTAAGAAGTTAAACATGTCAGTAGTAATGAGAGTAGTGATAAAATCATATTTCTTGGCATTTTATGATACAGAAATTATATTACCTTCTTTGAGTAAGAAAGAGGGAAATAAATTGTTAAAATGAAGGATGCTTATACTTCCCAAACAATATTTCACAGTTTATATCATATAGTACAGGGGATCTTACATAAATAAGTTTGGGAAATATTCTGTACACTATTCTCCAACTTGAGAATTTGTGATTCACAGTAGCAAATAAAAAACTCTGAAAAAATTTACAGTAAATATGCCCGTTGAGCTTTATTTAACAGTCTTGTAACTCAGGTGTGTTCTATGGAGCATTGATTCTTCTTCATGTTAACAGATGATATAGGAAGCAAAAAATTCTGTAGTCAAATAAGTTTGAGTATTAATGGGTTAAATAAAATTTAACAGTTTTCTTCACTACAGTAATTCTTGAAGTGAAATTTACTATCTTTTCCAGCATATTATATTTCTGTATATGAACATTATATTAACTATTTTAGAGGCACGTTATTTTCCATGCTATTACATAATGTTAACTGGAATAATTACAAAATGAAGGTTTAATCACTAAGTTAAGCTGTGCCATAGGGACAGATATACATCCCTATTCTTCCAGAGCTTCACTGCAGACGTTTGTAGCCATAAAAATAGAAGAGAGGGTAGGTCTTTTGAATTATGCGGCAGAACCTTTCAGAATAAGAGTTTCTTGGGAGACATTATTTTAAGAGCATATGACCCTTCCCAGGAAACTTCTCTAAAAATGGAATTTCTGTCATCTCTAGCATTCACCCAATCTCACAGGAGAGTCATAGATCTAGTAGTTTCTGCATTCTACAAATTTGCACAACAGCAACAGGGTCAGAATAGAACATAACATAAGAAAGAAAATGAACTTGTGTAATTCAGTTGTTGCAACAAGAAATGTGATGAAACAATCTAACCTTAAGGACTGATCTCTGAAAAAGTATAGAGATTTCCTTGCAATTAGCATACCAAAATAGACATCTGAAAGTGATGAGCTGAGTTTGTGTGAACTAGCATAAGATATATAAATGTGTAACAGAGACAGGAGAAAAAAGTTGGTTATGATTAGAATAAAAGAAGAGACACTAAAATAGCCATTCCATAATTGAGACTTGATTAAGACTTACCTTCATGTGTTGATATATCAGTAAATATAGTTAAGTTGGTTTCAGTATAGTAATATTAGTTTGGTTTCATTAATGTTATCTTTTGAGAGAGTGGCAAATATAGGAACAGTTAAGTGACAAGAAGCTACAACTCTTTTAAAATTATTCATTTTATAGTTTTCAATTTGGAAGCTTTTAAATGTTTTACAAAAATTATAAAAACAAAATTTTTTAAAATACTCCCAAATCATATATCAATTGGGTGTCATAACCAGTCAAACAAGAATTATTAAACATGATTTTAAAACATAGTACTGTAATTGCCATTGTTACTGGAATATATTGAAAGATAAAACTAGCATCAAAGAAATTTGAAAATTAGTCATTGCTAGTAAAAATACTGGTATTGAGTGAATATATATTAAATTAGAAAATATTGGAAATATTGAAATGATGCAATCAGTATCTTAAGTATAAGAGAAAATAAATACAAATATAAAATATAGAAGTTAAGTGAAATCCCAGCAATCTTTCTTTTGATTTAGAAATATCAATATATACTCATGATTAATCTTTCCTTAAAAAAGTTTATTCATTAAAAAAGCATAAAAGCAATAACGCAGAAACAATATGCTCTAGGAGCTATATTTTAGTATCTACATATCAATACTCACTAAAGTAAACCAGGATCCTTTGAGAAATAACTATTTCTAGGTCTGAGTGAAGGGGATATACAAGATGAGCATGTTATCCAAGAAAGAAAAGAAAACTACCAAAGACTGCTCAGATCATCTCAAAAGGACACAGAGGCCAACTTGGAGCAGCTCTCAATAGCCAAAGATACAACAATTAGGGTGTTGAAAACAATAATGATTGCAATGAACTGAAATATAAAATACAAGATATCCATGAGTTCATAGTCAATTTTTAAAAATATTCATGGATCACCTTTAGATAGTTTTGCCTGGAACATTCCCAGGTTATGACTGTTATCTTAGGATAATTATTAATACCACCCCATTTTATTTGGCAGTGTCATAGTTTGGAGGTTAAGTTATGTGGTTACTCAACCATTGTAGAGTGCTGATGTGATAACTCATTCTGCAAATTGGCAAATAAAATGGAAAAATGAAATTATAATACTTTATAATATAAAACTGCTTAATGGTAGACAAATATTTCATAAAGTTAATTTCCTCTATAGAAGAAGTCCAACTAATAAAGCAATAGTAATGATAGAACTATAAAAAATTGTTTATATATGCATGTGGGAACTATACTGGTATAGAAAAGGTTAATTTCCTCTATAGAAGTCCAACTAATAAAGCAAAAATAGTGATAGAGCTATAAAAATTCTGTATATATACGGGAACATTATAGAACATTATAGAACAAAAGCTATTTAAAGACATATCTGGAAAATCCCAAATATTTGGAAACTAAATAAAACATTTCTAAATCATTTGTAAGTCATAAAAATATGAAGAGGGAATATGAGAACTGATATCAACAAAGATACTACTGATATTTTAAAAAAATATGAGATTATGAAAATTTTGAGGCAATACATTTGACAACATAAATGAAATAGGTAGATTCCTTGAAAGCTACAAACTGTCAAAGCTCAATGAAGAAGAAATAGGTAACCTGATTAATTCATACAACGATTAAGGAAACTGCAATTGTACTTAAAAACTTTTACAGAAAGATAACTTTGGGGGCTGCATTAGTGAATTCTCCTAAATGTTTAAGGAAAAAATAAAACATTTAGGAATTCTCCTAAATGTTTGGAAGACTGCAGAAAGTCTTCCAAAAAGTAGAACAGACATTATTCATCTGATACCTAAACCAAGCAAAAAATGGTTCCTCTATGGAATAAAAGCCTTAATTGTGGGGTGAAGGGCAACAAACAATTTTTCCACTACGGCACCAAAGAACTCCTGTAGAAGGAGAAAGAAAACAGAATAAAACAATAACCCTGGAAAAAGGGTGGCAATAGATGTTAGGGCAGAACTCCAGCCAGGGTAGGGATAGGAGCACTAAGAAGGCCAAGCCCTGTATTCCCCGGATGGAGTCCTGCCTACAAGTGAGGATTAACCAGGACAACAGGGAACAACTCCCCATTGCTCTCAGTACTCACTGTCAGTCTAACAAACATTCAATAAAAAGTAATGGCAGAAACCTACTGGCAGAGGGAAGAATGTGGAAGAAGACTCACTCTGAGGTACAGTCAGAAGAAAAACTAAAGATGAGGGTGGGATGAATATTGAGGAAAGAATACATTTGCAAACTATGCCCCACCTTAAATCATAGGTATTGCTAGAGAAATTTGAAGACTTGTAGTGCAATGAGGGTAACCATAGGAACAGTAAATCTTAAACCTAGCCAAATTTCTAACAAGATTAACTCAAATCCCCATGCTAAACACCTGACAGAAGAAAGGGTTTGCAAATTTCCTGGTTAAAACTGTTTACCTCAGTCTGTACTAGTCTACAAAAAAATGACTAGTTGTTAATAAAAATTTATGAAGCATTCAAAAAAGAAAGAAAAAGTAAAATCTCTCTCAAAAGACAATCATCAGAACCAGACTCAGATAAGATACAGATGTTGGAGCAGTTTGACAGGGAATTTAAAATAACTGTGATTAATATATCAAAGAATCTAATGAAAAAGTTAGACTATTCAAGATCACTTAATTATTTCTGGGAAGCCATGGAAACTATAGGAAAAAATCAAATGAAACTTCTAGAAATGGAAAAGATCTTACAGAGATAAAGAATATCTTCGAGGTCAAATGAGAATGTTATTGGACACAGCAAAGCCAAGAAGACAATCAGTGAAATTGAAATAAGTAAATAGAAATTACTCAAATTTAAACACAATTAGAAAAATAATTTTGGAGGGGGGAAAAGCTGAACCGAGTATCCACAAGCAGTGGAACAAGACCAGATAGTTCAATATATGTATAACTAGTATTCCAGAAGGAAAAAAAGAGCACAAGGAAATATTTGAAAAATAATGTATGGAAATTTTCTAAATTTAGTGACAAAGAACAAATCTCAGATTCAAGAATTCAGAAATACCAAGTAGGGAAGAAAAAAGAAAAACAATGCAAGATATATCATAGTCATACTGCTGAAATCAAAAGACAAAGGGAAAATACTGAAGGCAGCCAGAGATTTAAAAAATAATGCAGTCACATAAAAGAACAAAGATAATAATTATATCAGGCTTGTTTTGGAACACATAGAGGCTAGAATACAATGGAATGACATTTTTTAAAGTACTAAAAGAAAAAAAATCTCAACCTACAATTCTAAGCCCAATGAAAATGTATTTCAAAAAAAAAAAAGGAAATGTAAAGACTATATTAAACAAAAATTAAGAGCACTAATTGACAGCAGAACCATTCTCTATGAAATGTTGGAGAAGGGGGCCAAACTTGCAGACTAGAAGCAACTCGCACCTGTCGCTCTCTGGAAGGGGATCAAAAACTGCAAATAGATGCTTACCTACAGATGGACCCTCTTGGAGATAGCGTTGTAGATCATCAGAGAATTACTGGGAGATACTCAGGGTGAAGAAGACGGGGACAGGGAGTTCTACTCACGAAGATCGGAAGGTACCTCCTACATGTGGAGAAATGATAAAGGCCCATCACCACCGTGGGCCTCCATGCTGACGGGAGAACTGCTTGGAGACTGTATAGTGAATTTGCACTGGAGAGCAGGCTCAGCACAGTCCCACTGGTCTCAGATCCTGGGTCGCTACAGCTGATGCCACTCAGAGCTCCCAGTCTATACATGGATTGGCTTTGCTGCAGCTGTGCCAACATCACCCCTTGCCAGGCCAGGAAGGAAGCAAGGAGAGCAGATGCACTCCCATGCCCATGACTGGGAGCCAGGTGACCCTCCCCCCACCAGGGAACTCAAGCAGATCTTGAGGGGTCCCGTGGTAGCAGCCTCAGTGGAACCTGCGTGGGGAGAGAGTCCCAGCCATCCAGGGGCCCAGCCACCATGGCCTTGCAGCCCAGATAGTGGAGCAAGTGCCTCTGTCCCGTTCTGGAATACTGAGGACCACACCCTGTGGATCTAGGCACTGAGCGGAGGTCCATGCCCTCACAGGCCTGAATACCAACTGGCAGGCTACATCTCCACAGTCCTGTGTGCGGTCGGGAGGAACAAGCCCTCTGGCCCTGCATGCCATGCAGAGATCCACACACCTGCGGACACAGGCTCTGTGTGGCAGGCCACGTCCCCGGAGTCTCACACGCTCAGTGTCAGGCCATGCCCCAATGGCACTGCGTGATGCCACACCTGTGGTCTGGCTCTCCATTGAGGACCCAGTAGCCACAAGCCATCCCCTGCCACATACTGCCATCACACCTGGATTTGGATGGAGTAAATGCCCACAGTCCTGATACTTGTAGCCACTGCCTAGATATCCTCACCTAACAGACACTCCCACTACTCAGGGAGATCCAGGCAAAATAATCTTCCACAATGCCCACCTCCGTGGAGAGGGACTCACCCAGTCCCCTGCCTGGGCTTCCAACAGTGACCTAGGGACCAATACACCAATCTAAACAAATGTTCCCTAGCATTGGATTGGACTGTGACAACCACAAGAGAGGGAGATGATGCAGAAGAACAGATATGTTACAGATGCTCAGTGCATTTTCCTCTCTTCAGTGGGGTCAGTCCTCCAGAGTAGGACACAAAAGCATTATATAGGCACCTCTCCTCCTTCTCACAAAGTAGGAGAGTTCCCAGCAAAGGAGAACAGTTGTACTGCAAACCTATCAGCCCTGAGCTGAGAGAACAGGTTTCAGATGAGAAGAAACCAGCAAAATAATTCTGGCAACATGAAAAAACAAACTAGTTAAACACTACCAAAAGAACATAATAGATCCAGAGCAACACACCCCAACCAAAAGGAAACTGCTGAAATTTCAGAAATGGAATTCAGAATATGGATGGCAAACAAGATGAATGGAATTGAAAAGGAAGTTGAAAATCAACAAAAAGAAGTAGAAAAAAAAAGGTTTCAAGACATGAGTGAAAAAAATGAAAAATTTACTACAGAGTGGCATTGTTTGTTGGCCATTTGTCTGTCTTCTTTTGAAAAACTTCTGTTCATGTCTTTTGCCCACTTTTTAATGGGATTGTTTATTTTTTCCCTGCTGATTTGTTTGAGTGCTTTGTAGATTCTTGATATTAGCCCTTTATTGGATATATAGTTTGTGAATATTTTCTACCATTCTATTGTCTATTCACTCTGTTGATTATTTCCTTTGCTGTGCAGAAGCTTCAACTCGTGTGTATTTAAGATCTTTTTATTCCTATCTGGAAAACAGTCATAGTGATAATTAAAATTTCCTCATAAATTATTTAATCACTCAATTGTAGCATAAATTGAATCAATTTTAAACTAATGGATTGTAGAAATAACAGTAAAATTGTATGATGTTACAGATGACTAAAATCTTGGCTGAATTAATTTACACTGAAACTTTGCTTAATTAAAACACAAACTTTAAATAAATATTATTTTTTGTTTATAAGTCTCATCCAGAACAAGGAATGGTCTCTATATATTGTAGAGTGAGGCATTCTTTTATATTCTCCTAAAATATGATTGGAATGGTTTTATTTTCAAATGGTTGCTGTCTTCAAAAGCCCTTATATTTTATACTCAACCTAAAAGTCATATTAATTTCAACTGCTTTGTGATCAATTTATGCAAACAAAATCATGTTTTTAGATTACACTGTATGAACATATAACATTACTTTTGCCTTATTACTCAATTACTTGCTGCTTTTTAGTAATCAATCACTTATCTGGCTTTTATTCATTTCATGGGTAATTGGAGATAACTAATAGATGTATTTATTCTCTCCATGTAAACCTTTCCAAGGCATCCATCATGAAGTACATGAAAAACTACATCTGTTTTAATATCATGATAGTTCATTTTCAGGCCGGGCATGGTGGCTCATGCCTGTAATCCTAGCACTCTGGGAGGCCCAGCCAGGAGGATAGTTTGAGGTCAGGAGTTCAAGATCAGCTTGAGCAAGAGTGAGACTCCGTCTCTACTAAAAAATAGAAAGAAATTAGCCAGACAACTAAAAATATATAGAAAAAAATTAGCCAGGCATGGTGGCGCATGCCTGTAGATAGTCCCACCTAGTTGGGAGGCTGAGGCAGGAGGATCACCTGAGCCCAGGAGTTTCAGGTTGCTGTGAGCTA
>NW_012148841.1:1163659-1165989 GCF_000956105.1 Propithecus coquereli | reverse complement strand
ATGAAAAGTAGTTAAAAGTTTTTCTATATATTGTCCAGAATGAGACCATTTTTGGCCAATGGATTTTTTTTCATGATTCTTTGCTTAATATTAATTATTTTCTGTTAAATAATTAATTTTGAATAAAGAAATGGATTATTATTCTCATGCTAGCATGAGAACAAAAGCTCTCATGCTAACAAAAGCTTTTACCTTCCTGTGGCTCCAAAGTCTAAGCATAATGCCTAAAACAAAAATAGTCTTGAGACTGTTGAGAAACACATTAAGTTCTTCATGTCCCTGCTTAAATATCACCTAATTGGGACAGACTTTTCTTATCATTTCATTCAAAATAAATACCCATTCTAAATACTCATTCTCCTTCCTTGGTGTGTTTTTTGTTTGGCTGGGTAGTTGGTTTTGTTTGTTTTTTGTTTCATTGTTTGGTTTGGTTTGGTTTGGTTTTCTGGTTTTGGCATGCTTTAACATTTATTACCATCTGACATACTATATGTATTGTTTTTCTTTGTTTATTGTTCAGGCTGCTATAAAAAAATACCATAAACTGGGTGGCTTATAAACAAGAGAAATTTATTTCTCAAAATTCTGAAACCTGGGAAGTCCAAGATCAAGATGCTAACAGATTCAGTGTCTGGTGAGAGCTCACTGCCTAGTTCACACACGGTCTGCTACTCACTGTGTCCTCACATGGTAGAAGGGCCAAAGAAGCTCTCTTGGGCTTCTTTTATAAGGGCACTAATTCTATTCATGAGGGCTCTCCCTCGTGACCTAATCACGTCACAAGGCCCCACCTCCTAATACCGTCACCTTGGGAGTTAGAATTTCAACATATGAATTTTGGGAAACACAAACTTTCAGACCATCACATTTATGTCCAGTTTCCTCAGCATTTAGAACAATGTCTTAATTGGGGCTTAATAAATAGTTGTGGAATTAATGAAGAAATGAATAAAGAAATAAGGATGCAAAAGGAAATCCAAGTAATTTAAGAAACCATGTCATGTGAGAGATTTTTAATGTAGCTTATTATTATGTTTCTGATATTTTTATCCTCTCTACCCCTCTTCTGCCCCACAGAGCCTAATGTTTTCCTGACTTTGAAGTTCTTCACAACTTCTACTCAATGTCCTGGTGTAAATTCTAAAGGGACTAATATTGAAGACAGTTATTATTTCCATAATAAGATCAAAAACTTGATTTAATTTCCATGAAACTCATTATAAATTATTACAAAATTTTAAGGGTACATCAAGATTTTGCAAGTAACAATTAAATATACACTAGTTTTGCCACACTCTAAACAACCACTATCCTATAGAGCATTCTGCAATGACACATATGTGCTAAATCTGTGCTGTCTCACATGGCAGACACTAGACACATGTGGCTACTGAGCTCCTGAAATATGGTTAGTGAGACTAAAGATCTAGTTTTAAATTTTATTTAACTTTAATTTGAATTTAAGTAGCATCATGGGGATAGTGTCTATCATGATGGACAAACCCAGCTTAGAGCAATTATTCTCCTTTTCTATGTTCAGAAATTATAAAAGAAATAATGCAACAAATTAATAAAATGCATTAAAATATTTAAAAATTAGGCTTAGCAATAACAATTCTTCTTAGCAAAATTATTATGGAAAAGTGAATTCAATTTCTTAAAATTTGTTATGAGGTGATTTGCTTGTCTTGTTTTATTAAAATATAGAGTAAGATATATAAATATTATAAAAGTAGCTGAAACAGTCATTTATCTGAATAATAAAACAATTCTAGTGACATATAATTCATTACAACGTGCTCTATTGATCCATTCTCTAAGGTTTGAGATCAAAGTAGAAAATAAATCTGTGGTTCTACTATAGTAATTTTTTTCTTAAACAGCTGCTAACAATACAAGATAATATAGATAAGCAATGTCTTTGTTCTTTGGAATTTTTGTGATTCCTTTCCTCATTTGATTTTTAGTCATACCTGGATTTATGATAAAATCAGCATTGATCCACTATGCTTCAGTCTGATAAAAAGATTATATATAATAGTTGTTGGTTTTATTTGTGGTTGTAAAGATATTTTGTCAACTTACCTAAATTATTGGGTAGAGTGGTTCTGGAATGACAGTGTTAGGCAGATAGTTGCATTATGTGTGGGTTATATGAAAATACATACTGCAAATAATAGATTGGCTTGATTCTTTTTAATGCCAAAAATAAAACAGGGACCAAAAATAAAAACAGAAAAAAAGGAACTATGACCAAGATTTTGATTCCAAAAAATAAATGAAAAATAGAAAGTAGGAACTTGCTTTCTGGCTTGCACTCTGATGACTCT
>NW_012148841.1:1155551-1157556 GCF_000956105.1 Propithecus coquereli | reverse complement strand
CTTTGCCCCACCCGAGTCAGAGCTTCAAATGTGTCCATTCCCCAGACGATGAGCACTGCACCCATTAGGTGTGTATATATAGCCATCCCCTCCTTCCCCCTTCCCATCTGCCCAACATCTGATGCATGTTGTTGCTATATGTGCACTTAAGTGTTGATTGATTAATACCAATTTGATGGTGAGTATATGTGGTACTTGTTTTTCCATTCTTGTGATACTTCACTTAGTAGAATGAGTTCCAGCTCTATCTAGGATAATACAAGAGGTGCTAGATCATCATTGTTTTTTTTGGTGAGTGGAACTCCATGGTATACATATACCACATTTTATCAATCCACTCATGTATTGATGAGCACTTAGGTTTATTCCACATCGTTGCAATTGTGAATTGTGGTGCTATAAACATTCTAGTGCAGATGTCTTTTTTATAGAATGTCTTTTGGTCTTTTGGGTAAATGCCCAGTAATGGGATTGGTGGATCTAATGGTAGTTCTGCTTGTAACTCTTTGACGTATCTTCATATTACTTTCCACAGAGGTTGTACTAGTTGGCAGTCCCACCAGCAGTGTATGAGTGTTCCTATCTCTCCACTTCCAGGCCAACATTTATTGTTTTGGGACTTTTTGATAAAAGCCATTCTCACTGGAGTTAAGTGATATCTCATTGTGGTTTTGATTTGCATTTCCTGATGATTAGAGATGTTAAGCGTTTTTTCATATGTTTGTTGACTATTAGTTTATCTTCTTTTGAAAAGTTTCTGTTCATGTCTTTTGCCTACTTTTTGATAGGGTTATTTGATTTTTCTTGCTGATTTTTCTGAGTTCTGTATAGATTCTAGTCATCAGCCCTTTATCAGATGTGTAACATGCAAATATTTTCTCCCATTCTGTAGCCAAATTTTATGACATTCAAAAATTGAAAGGAAACTATTCTTGTGATGTATTTTTATGTTGAAAATACTTTACTACACTTATATAACTACAATATAATGGCTATTATGATTAATTATTCCAAACACCTGAAGTATAAACTCCAAATGCTTTTTTAAAGTTTCAACCATAAATTAAGATGTAATATTATTAATTCATATTCCTGCAACATAAATGTACAATATTTTTTTCCCAAAGTATATTTGTGCCTGCCATTGAAAAGATTGCTAGTTCAGAATATTGAAAGATAGGTATTGGCATTCAGCCCTTGCTTCAGATAAATACCAACATCACTAAAATAAAATATTCTGAAATAAGAAGCATGTCACCCTGACTCAATAGCCCCTCTTATATGAAGTGTCAGGGAAAATTGCTTCACTTTAATAGTTATCAGAAGAGCACAGAACCCTTATCTCTGACTGGAATTATTAGGGGCAAAATAACTTTGAAATAGCTTGGCTTTTTTACCTTTTATTAGCTTTACTTTTTTTCTTACACATTTAGTGTATTTTATAATGATTATAAAGAAACGGCAATAATTAAAATGTTAATGATAGTTATATTAATGATAGTTAATGATAGTATCTATTTTGTATTACTTTTTATCAAATTACCAATACTATAATGAAAACTTGAATGGGAGAACAAAGACAATAAAAACTATTTACACTATATTACTCAATAAGTAAAGTAAATGTTGTAAATATCACAGGAATAAGGATTTCATATGCTTCTACACTTTAATTATATTGATTTACATTAATTTTTCAATAAGTAGCCATTATATTAGTTTCTATAGTTTGTTTTTAATTGATAATTTATGTTCTTCTCCAAAAAATAAAAATTAAAATAATGAAGGAAATGGAGTGGAGAAGGGATTTGCATGCGCAAAAAAACAATAAATGAATATTTTAAAAATCATTGTGAAGAAATAAAGGGTTAAAAAGTTAATCATAACAGAAACAAAATATTTAATAATACTGCACAATGATAGCCCTGTTTTTAAAATCATAAAGGATGAAAACTAATTACTAATTCCCAACTCAAGAAATCAGGAAAAACTTCAGAAAATGAAC
>NW_012148841.1:1153222-1155501 GCF_000956105.1 Propithecus coquereli | reverse complement strand
ATAAACATTTGGAAAATTCTCAGCCTGGCCAAGTAAAGAAAAAAGAAGTATGTTTAGGAGAGAAAACCGAGGGTGTGGCCAAGCGATTTTTTGATAAAGAGATTAGTAAGGAAAGAAGGAAGACAAGTGATGTTCTTCAAGCCTATGGGACAATGACGCCAAAGGCATTTCAGAAATCTTTCAGGCTGCCACGTCCATCACAGGGTTAGAATGCTAGGGCCTTTAGGGTGGAAAAAGTTTCCAGAAAAGGGCTTCGGGTGCACACGGGACCTCAGCATTCACCACCCTATGCCACCTCAAGTTTCTGCTCCCCACATTTGCTGCACACTCCTCAGCTGTTCCCTGCTGTAACTCAAATGTGCCCAGGTGCAACTTTGGCCACCACTCCAAAATACATGAATATAAGCCATGAACCTTGATACTGTCCATGTGGTGCTCCTTCTGTAGGTACTCGGAGTGCAAGAGCTGTGGAGGCATGGCTACCTCCACCCAGATTACAAAAGATGATGCAGAAACCTGCTGCAGGGGTGGGACCACTGCGGAGAAACTCCCCTAGGCCTAGTGGAGCATTGGGGGCTGGGCGACACCTGAGACCCCAGAACCGTAGAGCCACTAGTGGGCAGTGCCCGCCAGGGAGAGCTGCAAATATGAGACTTGTGAAAGCTGCTGCAAGGGCTGAATCCAGCAAAGTCATAGGAGCAGAGCTGCCCACAGTTTTGGGGGCCCAACCCTCACCCCAGTGTGCCCAGAAGGTAGAACATATAATCAAAGAAGATTATTCTCAAGATTTAAGTTTTAGTATTGTTTGCCCTGTTGGGTTTTGGACTTACTTGGGACCTGTTACTCTTTTCTTCTTTTGTGTTACTCCCTTTTAGCATGGGAATGTTTATCCTATGCCTATCCTACCATTGTACTTTGGAAGTAGATAACTTGTTTGATTTCACAAGCTCACAGCTAGAGGGGAATTTTCCTCAAAATAAATCATACCTTGAGTGTCTCTCATTCATTTAGATGAGACTCTGGACTTTGGACTTTCGAGTTGATGTTAGAATGAGTTAAGACTTCAGGGGCTATTGAGATTAAATGAATGTATTTTGTATGTGAGAAAGATGTGTTTAGGGGGCCAGGGGTTTGAATGTCTGTCCTTTCCAAAACTCATGTTGAAATTTATTTGCCTTCAGAGGGAGAGGGAGAGGTTTCCCTCGACCTCTTGAACCCCCTTGGCCTCCTTGCCCTTCCACTTGCTGCCATGTGATGACACAGCAGGAAGGCCCTCACCAGATGTCAGCACCTTGGTCTTGGACTTCCCAGCCTCTAGAACTGTGCGAAAATAAATTTCTGTTCATTATAAATTACCCAGTCCCAAGGATTTTGTTATATCAGCACAAAACGAACAGAGACACAAGCTATTGTGCAAGTTTCCAGACACCTTAAAATGTTTCTTCAGGTTAGTATGATTTATGTGACAAATCAAGAATGCCTGTGGAAATGCCATGTTTCTTAGTACTTGAAAAGTAATACCTGAGATCAAGCCAATGTATCAGATTATATGTTTACTCAATGACTATTCAGCAAATGCTGAAACTCCATAGTGCCTTCATTTATATCTAAACTTGCCAAAATGTTTTAAAAAACACATTTGATTTCTGATAAAGGCTACCAAAGAAATCGGGACTTCAAAATTCTTGCAGAAAAGTGCTGCATCTTTCTCCCCTCTTTCAATAGTACATTTATCTAAAATGTATTATTATTATACATTCATAAATTAAACAAAAAGTATCGAGTTCCTATAACATGCTATACGCTCTGCTGAGACTTGGAGTACATCAGTGAAATGAGCAAATGACCCTGCCCACCTGAGCTCACAATGTAACATTGGTGAAATAATTTTAACATTTTTCTTAAAATGGAAAAGAATTGTTCCCAACTATAGTCCAAATAATGCTCAAAAACATAATTTTTTTTTGTAAAATGACTTAAAATATAAATTTAAAAAATCCCTTGGACTCAAATGATAAGTAGTAATGACTATATTTCTGGTATACTGAGAATTAATAAATTTACTAAGTAGGCCTTTTCATCATGATAATTGGCTAGCTATGTCATAGAAAAATATTCAAATGCAGTTATAGTATTAAAATTAAAAAGTAATAGAATTGTCTAGGTTTCCTTCAAACAGAACTGCCAGTTGTAGACTGACAGAGCAAAGTTGACAAATTTTAGGCTGCTCTCTTATTCTGAATTTGAAAAGCTTACTCTTTTTTAAGTGCTTATATCTT
>NW_012148841.1:1149449-1151198 GCF_000956105.1 Propithecus coquereli | reverse complement strand
GAAAATAGAAAAATAATATATAAAAATTGATGTCTTATCTATAGATATCAACAACAATAAACTATAAAGGCACTGAAAACAATCTCAATGGAATAGCAAAAACTACAAAATACTGACAAATAGTTATAGCAAGAGATTTTAAATACATTATTGAATGTCAAAAAGAATAACTGGAGAGAAAGATCAAGCTCTTAAATGGAAAGACTCAATATTTTAAAAAAGAGGTTAATTGTCCCTGTATTAAACTACAAAACCCATGTAATTCCGTATATTTGTGTGTGCAGAAGGAGAACTTACTTTCCTTATCTCTGCTGATAAGGATGATGCTTATTCCTCCCTGTTGTTCCCTAGAGAGATAAAGGAATGGAATGCAAGAGGGGAACTTACTTTCCTCATCCCTTCTGGTTGGGTTGTTTGAAAAGAATTTGTTTACTCCTCTCAGAAAAACCCTCTATAAAGCCCAAGGCTCTCCCCTTTTCTCTCACCTTTTTCAGCCTCCACCCATCTGCACCCAGATGTTCAAACTAAACAGCATTTTGCTACACGTGAGGCTTCGTGTGTCTCCCTCTCGGCTCTGGACCTAATGATATTTTTATTGCAGTAGGTGTTATCTTTGATGGATGATATTTGTAAGTTAGGGCTAATGTGGTATGGTCTCAATTGGTGTATAAATATAAGTGCTTCTGATGAACTTTATAAATGCCAAATAGCAGATGTACGTGTTGGCTATTAACATTCATGTATTTTCTTGTTAAATAGAAAGGGAGAAATTAAATATACTATGATTGCTGGCCATATAGTGAAATTTTTACAAAGATGCATGTAGAAGATGTTTCATGCTTTCAGAATAAAAGTGAAAAAAAAAATTGGCTTCAAAATTTATGTCTAAACTGAAGACATGCTGTTGTACCATGAATAACCATATAGGATGGTTTAAATGTTTGTCCCCTCCAAAATTCGTGTTTAAATTTAATTGCCATTGTAACAGTATAAAGAGGTGGGACCTTTGACAGGTGATTAGGCCATGGGAGCTCTGCCCTCAGGGGTGGGGTTATGCCATAATAAAAAGATGAGCTCAGGCCCCCTTTGTCTCTTTGCCCTTCCACAGCAACAGTGCTCTTGTCAGATGCTGCTGCCTTGACCTTGGACTTCTTGGCCTCCAGAATTGTGAGAAAATAAATTTCTGTTCATTATAAATTACCCAGTCTAAGGTATTATGTTATATAATAGCAGCATACAATGGACTGTAACAGAAAATTGATACTGAGAGTGTGGTTTTGCTATAACAAATACCTAAAACTGGAAGCAATTTTGCAATTTGGCAGTGGGTAGAGGCTGCAAGAATTTGGAGGAGCAGGCTAGAAAAAGCCTACGTTGCCGTGAATGGAGTGTTCAGGGTAATTCTGGTGAGGACTCAGAAGACAAACCCTGCAGAGAAAGTCTGAAACTTCTTAGAGATTACTTAAATGGTTGTGATTAGAATGTTGATAGGAAAACAAATGGTAAGGGCAATTCTGATAAGGTCTCTGATGAAAATGAGGAACAGGATATTGGAAATTGGAGGAAAGGCCATCCTTGTTATAAAGTGGCAAAGAACTTGACTGAATTTTGTCCATGCCCTGGGGCTTTATGGAAAGCAGAATTTAAGAGCAATGAACGAGGATATCAGCTGAAAGAAATATATAAGCAGCAAAACATTCAGAGTAGTGCATGATTTCTCTTAAATGCATATAATAAAATGCAAGAGGA
>NW_012148841.1:1136151-1136458 GCF_000956105.1 Propithecus coquereli | reverse complement strand
GCACTCAGCCGCAAAATGATTGTTGAAACCAAATCATCACTTAACCAACAGGTCACAGTTTTTGACATCTTAACCTGAATAGTGTTAAAAATAACAACACAAAGTCTACATCCAGTCAAAGACATTCTGTGCATAGTTACAGATAAACTAGAAAGTAGAATGAATTAATTAGTGCAGTGGCTGCTTAATTTCATGTGTTCTGTCTGCTTTTGTTCTTGTTCCTTCCTTGGAATAGCCCCATTATTATTTAAACACAGTCAGGATACTGAAGGAGGGATCCTCACTCACCATAATGTCCAGATGCCAT
>NW_012148841.1:1132102-1134891 GCF_000956105.1 Propithecus coquereli | reverse complement strand
ATGAATTTGGTCAAAACCTTTCTATAATCTTTATTTAAATGAGAGGAATACCTAAAACTTTCAGGTGTGGCTTCAAGTATTTCATTTAAATAAAAATATACCAGCAAACAATGCTGTTCTTTCTTGATATTTAAATTTTTGGATCAAAGTATTATATTTGATGTCTTGATTTAATGCCTTTTCTACTTTCAATTAATTATTTACCATTGTAAAACTCAATTTTCCAAAATTTAAGATGTCAGTAAAGAAGAAGAATTATTGTTGATTGACACTTTTTTGAGGGCAAATGGTTTGTACATATGAATCAATTCAAGACATTAAGATAAATCACAACTAGAAATAGGTTACACTCATTTTTATTTTGTGTAATGCACTCTGTGTTTTGGAGTTTATTTTTTTTCTATGTGGGCATTTAATTTCATGCTCATTCACTCATCACTCGATTCACACTTTTATACATCTATCTTTCCTTCCATTTTTTCACACATTAATTAATTAAGTGACTATAATAAGAAAACTCCATGCTATATAAGTGTGAGTATGGAATGAAACCTGAAAACATAGATTTTTGTCCACAGAGAGTTTTCTGTCTATAGTTGGAAAGCTCAACATACAATATATCAAGAAATAAATGTAGCTATAAATTGGGACAAATACTAAGAGAAAAGTATAAATGTGCTAGATTATTTACAAATGGTTTCTTATTAAAGAAGACAATATGTACACCAGCACAACTTCTGTCAAATGAGAAAAGAAGAATGGAGCAGATGCAGCTAGTATTGAGGAATTGCCTATGGCAAGGTGCGGATCTCTGATCTGTCTTCTGCTTTTTCAAAAAAGTATGAAGCATTATCCAATGAAAATTTGGCTTTTAGAGAAGTAGAGGAAAATAATAAAAGGTGAGAAATAGATGTTGCTGGCTATGGAAAGTACCTTTGCCAGAGAAATGTACTGACACTATTGAGCATTGTAGAATGGTCATTTGGTATTCATGATCGTGAACATAAATGACATGGAAGATGTTTTTGTGTAGGACATAAAAAAGCAAACTCAGAAAATAAAAGATTATGTGAAGCATGACATTGTTTGCATGAGAGACTTATTTTTGGTTATGTCAAGAACTTGACTTTGATGCTCAAAATATGTGGCAGAAGTAGAGTGAAAGAATAGCTCATTGATAATTAAAAGATGAAGGAAATGAAACCTAAAATATTGGATGGACCAAGTAGGTAGGTGTGAAGTTATGGAAAACTATCACAGAAATTGCAATAGACAGGATGTCTGTGAACTGGATGCTAAAGTCTTTTGTGAGAAAGGAAGAGTGACTAGTAGGTTGGAACATGAAGTCATAATTGAAGAGGAGATTGTTAAAGCCTAACAGCAAAGTCTCATTTATAATTGCTTTTCCAAGATGAAGAGAGTTAATGGTTTAGGAACAGCCCTGGGAAACAAAGAGGAAAATGACTGTGGGGTAATAATAATCAGCCTCCAAAAAAATCTGTGAAGGAAATGATATCCCGAGGGAGCACCCATTGTCAGGAAGTTGTATGAAATGTTCTGAGAAGATGTTGAGGGTGTTGAAGACTTGGCTCACCCAGAGTGTTCTGGGAAGGAGAGATCATAAGACACTGATTATGTGCCACAACAAATGCTCTTAGATACCCTCTTGCTCCTGTGACATAAATTTAATTTCCATGCAGGCTTTGACTAGCTTCACCAGGTACAACCTGATAGCACCTCACTCTGGGCCTTCAAAACATATCTTTCTTCCTGAACAATAGTTTTTCTGACTGCTCAGCACAGAGGATGCCTATGGGAACCCACTTGGCATTCATGCATGTGCAACCTGGAAGTGCTAGGGAGTTAACACCATGAGGCCACCTTTGATCAGTGGGGGATGGGAACCGATGGATGGCTAATTCCGAGACACATTTCATGACACTATGTAGAAAACCCTGTGGGATCCAGCACTAGTTGCCCTTAGTGGTGGCCAGTTTGCTAACTGCAATAGATTGAATATTTGTGTTCCCCTAAAACTCATATGTTGGGACCTAATTGCCAATGTGAAGGTATTTGGAAGTGGGACCTCTGGAAGCTGATTAGGTAATGAGGGTGAGGTGCTCATGAATGGGATTAGTGCCTTTATAAAAGAGGCCCCAAAGAGCTCCCTTACCATCTTTCCCCTCTATGAGGACATAGCAAGAAGACTGGAAGGTAGCCCTCACCAGACACTGAATCTGCTGGTGCCTTGATATTGGACCGCCCAGCCTCCAGAACCATGATAAATAAATGATTGTGTTTAAGCCACTCAGTCTATGGTAACTTTTCCTACAGCAGCCTGGATGAACTAATACACTAACCTTTAGTAGATTTCCTTCATTCTTTCATGCCCATGTTCTTTACTCTTTCACCTTTTGATCACTTCCCTAATAAACTATCTGTACCCAAGCTTTTAAAACTTCAGGAGAAACCCAAGGTGGAGAGAGTTTGGGAGATAATGGAGAACTACTTTGGCTTGTACAGTGGTGGGGTTAGAGATGTATGTTACAAAAGTTTCAGCCATTATTTTTAACAGTAAAGTGAGATAACAAACTAGCCTTGGGCTCCAGAAGTTTCAGGGAGGTGTTTCTTATTGGGGGAGGTTAGGCAGTCAGGCCTAATTGCCTTGGAAGGCTTAAGGCATTATCTGTCTGGGATGATAAGTTAGGTGACTTTTCCCAATTCTTTCTACCACATTGACTACAAATAAGCTTTATGATTCATAGTCTTAGTCTTCCTCTTATAGGAGA
>NW_012148841.1:1122312-1130467 GCF_000956105.1 Propithecus coquereli | reverse complement strand
AATAAATAAACCAAACAACTCTGTAAAAATTGAGAGTTCAGAGAGAAATGCAAATGACCTTACCTATATGAAAATATGTCCAACTCTGAATATAATAAGAGAAATTCAAATAAAATTGAAATTATAATGGGAGATCATTGCAAGTAATCATTAAATATCTAATCATACCTCTATAATCCAGATCTATCAAATTTCAGGAACTACAAAAGATAGATGAAAATGTTAAATGATAGTACATATTGAATCAGCAAAACTGAGACTGGAAATAAATCTGTAAGACAAATAGCAGCTTCCCTCAACAAAGAAATTGCAAAGAAAATAGAAGAGATGGAAGGAGGGTACAGCTGTCATCTAATTGCAATGCGTAGACCTTATTTGGACCCTAATTCAAACAAGTCTATAAGAAAATAAAAATTATGAAAAACATTGCTGAAATATGAAAACCAATTGGCTATTTGATATTAAGAAATTATTGTTTATTAAAATGTGATAATGGCAGCATTGCTGAGCTTTAAGAGTCCTTACCTTTTAGAAATATATACTAAAATACTTACAGTTGTAATGATACAATGTCCGATATCTTTCAGAATAATCTGTAATGGGAGGATGGAGGAAGTGAATGAGAATATAAATGAAACAAGTTTAGCCCTGAATTGATAATTGCTGAAGCTGAGTGGTAGGTACCTGGGAGCTCATTATTCTCCCTACTTGTATACGTCGTGGTTTTATTTTTCAAAACAAGATGTTTAAGAAAAAGAAGTATGTCCTTCAGTGAGAAATTTCTTAAATCGTATTTCCCATTGCCTTATTAAATAAAATCAGATTTCTGAACTAACCCTAAAAACAACTTATCTTTACATTTTAGAGCTCCATGACCGCTTACCTTCATCTGTTGCTATTCCCTTTCAAGTGCTACCCGCTTTATCCTTAAAGTATTACCTGCTAGTCATATCTGTGTTCTTCCTTGTCACCTGCTGTCTTTGCCTGTGTTGTTCCATATACTTGGAAACTCCTTTTCATTCACTTCAGCTTCTGATTTTTCTAATCCATTAAAGTCTGGCTCAGAAAAACATTTTCTCTATAAAATCTTCTCTGATCTCCCCCAGGCTGATTCAATAGTTTTCGTGGCCCATAGGCTTTTGTGAGTGTGACTATTATAATATGTTAGATTCTCCTTGGTATTAAAGTTATGTGTATGTACATATTATTTTAACCACTAAAATTGTAAGCTTTTTGAAGTTGGAAACTCTCGCTTTTTCATTTTTAATCCATTTTCAACAGTGTCAAAAAAATAATACATGCCCAATGAAAGTGAAATAAATTTTTAAATATCCTTTCATTTAATATTCTACTCTGCTTACTAAAATATTCTATGTACATTGTCCAAAATTTTTAACAATATTACATAGATAGTTTTCAATAATAACTTACAACTCTGATTTGTACAATGATAGTACATATTACTATTTTTAACTTCCTTAATTGTTTTTCTCATCTTGGAATATTTTAGAGAAAAGAAACTGGATGTATTAAATCAAAAATTAAAACAAAACAAGTATAACTACCACAAATCCACTATCCTTATAGAGAAAATATGCTTGAAAAACTCTACTCTTCATTTTACAATTCGAACATTAGTCTCACTAGGGAAACCTTTCGGTCAGAGGATTCCTTAGTTCCATGCAATCTGTAATCATTCTACTTTCATCAACTACTAAAAAGCCAATTCCTTCAGTAATAAACAAGAAGCTGCCTTTTGCAATCAGTATCAATCTAATTCAAGTAAGACACTTCTTTGCGAACACGCTCATTTGAAATGTCATCAGAGTGCAAACTGAGCCTGTGGTAATGAATAATATTCTACCATTATTTAAAGTAAATTAAAAACAGCTGATATTAAAATATCACAATAAAATTGTAATTATCAAATCTAATATTTTTATATAGTAATCATGAAAAAGCCTTACAATTTTTAAGGCATAGGTTTGTTAGTAAAATTATCTTAAGTGGGGAAAAATATAAAACTTTTACATTAGATAGTTATTCCTGAAGATATACATTGAGATTCAAAATATTAAATATATTATTAGATTTTAAACCTGAGAAGGTCGTTCTATCAGTCCCCATCTTCAGAGACCAGACAACTGAGGGAGGGATGGGTAATGAGGTTGCTGACGGTGATGTTGAAGTTACAGAGCCAGCTGCCAGTGACAGAGGAGCAATCTTCCCAGTTCACCTGATTCCTAAAATACTGCTCATTCTGTTCCACCAAACTGCCTTTTGGTTGACCACTAAAAGAGTTCTAGTGATATTTTAAAAGCATTATCTTCCTTCACTCATATCGTTTATAATTTAAGAAGTGCATCCATCCCTAGCATGATCATATTTCCAGATTATAAGAAGGCAGAAAAGATAGCAACTACATTGAATTGGTAGGATTAAGAAATACTGCAGGCGCCAGGTCTGACTGCACCCAGGCGGAGGTGTCCGAGTACGCATCTGGGGACCCGGCATGGCTGTGCCCACGGCGACCGTGGGGCCTTCGGCGCTGGGCCAGAGTGGTCCCGGCACTATGGCCCCCTGGTACTCAGGGAGCAGTGGCCACTCGCGCTACGTGCTCCGAAGGCAGGAGCTGTTCCGTGGCCACAGCAAGATGCAAGAGTTCCTGGCGCACAGCGCCCAGGTGCACTTTGTGTCCTGGAGATGCAATGGATGTAGCTTAACCTCGGGGTCCTTCTACAAGACGGCCAGCGTCTATTTGGAGAAAGATCAAATAAAAGAATTATCGGGAATATGGGGATAGTATAGACTAGCTTGGTTGACAGCCAAGTAATCCTGACCTCTTCGTCACTGCGTGTGGAAATAAAACTATTCATACCTGGGATGTGAGGACTACAAAATGCATTGCAACTGTGAACACTAAAGGGGAGAACGTTAATATCTGCTGGAGTCCCGATGGGCAGACCATTGCTGTAGACAACAAGGATGATGTGGTGACCTTTATTGATGCCACGACACACCGTTCCAAAGCAGAAGAGCAGTTCAAGTTTATGGTCAACGAAATCTCCTGGAACAATGATGATAACCTGTTGTTCCTAACAAATGGCAACGGTTGTATCCACATCCTCAGCTACCCAGAACTGAAGCCTGTGCAGTCCATCAACGCCCATCCCTCTAACTGCATCTGTATCAAGTTTGACGCCCTGGGGAAGTACTTTGCTACAGGAAGTGCAGATGCTTTGGTCAGCCTTTGGCATGTGGAGAAGTTAGTGTGTGTTTGGTGCTTTTCCAGGCTGGAGTGGCCTGTCCTGTGAGGATGCTCAGTTTTAGCCATGATGGGAAAATGCTGGCATCAGCATCAGAAGATCATTTTATTGACATGGTAGAAACCGGAGACAAACTATGGGAGGTGTAGTGTGAGTCTCCAAACTTCATTGTGGCTTGGCACCCCAAAAGGCCTCTGCTGGCATTTGCCTGTGATGAGAAAGATGGCAAATAAGACAGCAGTTGGGAAGCCGGAACTGTGAAGCTGTTTGGATCTCCTAATGATCCCTGAGATGAGGTTGTAGGGAGAGGAGGCCCCGGCAGAGGCCTTTCTTTGTGCAGTTAGTTTGGTCTGTTCCCTTAGAGTTGGTGAGCACCCTAAATATGTGTAAATTGTTATAAACTGTAAGTCTTTTGTGAGGCTGCCCATTCCAGTTCCCTTCCTTATTGTGTGTGTTAGCTGTTTCCATTCTTCCCTTTCCAGCATCAGTTATCTAATGAGGACTCTACAGTATGGGTAAAGACCCCAGCACACTTGTCCTTGGGACCTCCAGTCTTCTCTGCTTTTGGGTGTATGGGGGATTTTGTTGAGCTTAATACTTATTTGGACAATACCTAGTTTGGAGGAAGGGCTTCAAGCAGGGTGGGATGGGATTAGAGGGTTTTTTAATAATTAAAAAAGAAATATATATATATTTCTTTATACTGCAAAATATACATATAAAGAAATACTTTAAAATGCATAAATAATCGGTTAGGTATAGTATAATTTCCTAGAGATAAATGGAGCTTTAGAGGATAAATTCATGTATAGATTAATAATTGAACATACGGGAAACCAGAGTCAAGTTTAAGAGGTCCACAAGGAAATGTGGCTATCAGAAATGCTAATACTAATACTGATGTTTACTTTTTCATTACCTACACAATTTTAATTGGGCAAAATTGCATTGGAAAGATTGCTGGAAAAAAGTATCAAAAAAGTTATCTATGGCCATCACTAGGCACATTAATTTTTTCCATAGGTATGTAAAAAAGCATTCATCACTTTTATAAAATTATTATTTTGACCAATTAAATTTAAAAAGCTGTCTTTTAGAATGTCAAATGCCATGGAAAGATTATGGAAGTTAAAGTCTTTGAGGGTTCATTGAAATGATAAGGTCATTGATGACTTTAGTGGGATTAATTCAAATGAACCTGGAAGCCACATGATTTCCGGAGTGGATCAAAGAATTTGCAATCATCCTGACCAAAGTCAGACTTCATTTCTCTTATTTGAAATTAGTTTTAAGACATTTGTCCTGTGTTAGTTTTCTATTGCTGTGTAACAAATTACCACAAAATTAGCAATTTGAAACTCACAGATTATCTCCCAGTTATGTAGATTAGAAATCTGGGAGGATTGGGCCAGGTTATCTGCTAAGGATCTCACTAGACTGAAAAATCAAAGAATCAGCTGAGCTGGGTTTGTACTGAAGACTCTGGGGAAGAATCTACTTGTTTACTCACTGAGGTTGTTGGCAGAATTCATGCCCTGTAGTGGTAAGACTGAGGTCCCATTTCCTTGCTCCCTGTTGGCTGGAGGTCATGCTCAGAGCACAGAAGCTGCTCTCTAGTCCTGGGAGGGTCCTGTATCTTCAAAGCTAACAATACTGTATTGACTCTTTCTCCTATAATTTTAAAGAGCAGTATCAGCAAACTCAAGCATATCCAGGGGACTGATAGAAAAGTAAAGTTTGGGGACGAAGTAACATAAAAAGAATTATTCAAATAGGACTAAGTCTGTTTAAATAGAAGAAGAGAAGACTTAGGTTGTTATATTCAATACTAAAATATTCTAACAATTTTCATGTGGAAAAATATTCAGACTTTCCTCTTTGGCTTCAGAGGAAACTACTGGGACCTATTTGGTGAAGATATATAAATTAGATTTTGGCTTCCTATATGAAAGAATTCGCTTACCTATAGAACTGTCCACAATTGGCATGGAAAGATGGTTTTATAAATCAATCTGTCACTGGCATTTTTCGACTAGAATTCAGTGGTATTAATAAAATATAATAAAGGAGTCCATTCCTTAGAAATGGGGCTAGAGCAAATAACTTTAAGATAAAGTCTAACCCCTCAATTCTGAAATGTGTTAAAATGTATAAATTCTGGCATATATCTTCCTAATTATTTAAAGAACCCTGCCATGTAACTCTGATTAATTTAAGAAATTAGTTTGATGTATTTATTCAAACACATGTTAAAGTTTATCAAAATGTAGCAATATTATTTTCTCTTCCTGTGGACATAAGCTTAGGCCCTCTCTTGTTCTAGAGCTACACTGTCCAATGTGGTGGCCACTAGCCACATGTGTCTAGTGAGCACTTGAAATGTGCCTAGTCTGAATTGAGATGCCTGTGAGTTTAAAGACACAGAAGATAATATTATATACATATTGGGTTAAACAAAATATGTGATTTAGATATATTATTATATTATAATTATTTCACCATTTTTCTTTTTACCTTATTTTCATGTGGCTACTAGATGATTGAAAATGACCTGTGTGTCTCAGATTGAATTTCTCTGGATAATGCTGCTCTACAGGAAAGAAAAAAAAATGGTTCAACATGGTTAAAAAATGCAGCTCTTTTTACAGTAAAATCTCTACATTACAAACATTAGCCATGACATTGTTCTATAATTATTCTCTTTATTCACTGACTTGCTTCTGCTGTGTGGCTAGTGTTGTTCTGGGCACTAGACAAAAGGCTGTACAGAAAAAAAAAAGAATTTCTGCCCTAAAGTAGTTTACCTTCTATTGTTGGGAGACAAATAATAAACACATTAATGAGTAAAATATATAATATGTTAGATGGTGATAATTTCTATGGAAAAAATAAGACAGTGAATCAGAATTGGGGGTGCTGGTGGCGAGAAGCAGGGTACAGGATGCATTTGGAATTGTGTATTTTCGTAGATGGTTTGGGAAGGTCTCACTGAGAATGTGGCACACGTGCAAAGGAGGAAGAGAGAGAGCCATATGACTGCCAGAAGGAAGAGCATGACATGCAAAGGAAAGATCAAATGCAAAGTTCCTGATCCCTAACTTGGGTGGAATATTCAAAGAACAGCAACTGCTAGGAGACAGCATGGCTGGAGCAGAGAGAAAGACAGAGAAAGTGATTAGGGCTGAGGTCAGACAGGAAAGACACGGTGAGAGGTTCTTACAGGCACTGTGCACTTCTCTAAGTGAGAAAAGATAAAATTTAAGAATTTTAACAAAGGAGGAACTTCATTTTCTTCTCATTAAAATATAAAAAGCAAAATATAAAAAGAATCTCCCTATGGGACACTGTCCAGGGGAATAGGGTGTTGTTGGGTGATTAATTAGGAGGCGAGGAATGGTGGCTTGAACCAAAGTGGTAATGGTGGAGGTTATAAATGGTCAAATTCTGGAGATAGTGGCCACAACATCTGCTGACAGAAGTGTCCTGTGAGAGGAAGACAGTTGTCAAGGATTCTTTTAGTGACCTTTCCCCTCCATCATAATATTAAATTGATATTTCGAAAATGTATATACTCGGATTATTTTTATAATGAATATACCTTTCTGCTATGAAATTCTGACTGTCTATTGGGCAAAGCGAGAATTTGTTTTCAGAAATACACAAAATAGGAAGCTGGATACTGCCATTGACAGTAGGATCAAAATTTACATTTCAGATGATGATTGTTGAACCAATTTGTGGCTTTAGATAGACCGAGTTTTCTTCAACAGTTTACTTAGAGAAGGCATAAGAAATAACTGATATATAAGTTTTCAACAGAATTATTGTTATTGGAATTTAATTACCAATTATTGATTCTTATGTTTTACTACTTAACTCAAGAGGAGCTTTCAAAATACACAGTGTAGAATTCAATATCAAGTTCTCTGGCCTCTATGTACTAGATAATAGTAATTTCTACCCCCAGTTGTGACACCCAAGTGCTCCCCAATAATTGGAAACTTTTCTTAAAATTATAACAAATTAACATTTTAGGAACTAGATAATTAATGCAATTGCCAACATTTATAGAAAAACGTAATATACCAGGTATCCTATTAGGTGTGTTAAAGGTATAATCTCATTTATCTCTCATAGCCACAATGAGAGGGGCACTCTCATTTTAGAGATTAAAAGATTACAGTTTAGATGTGAAGTAACTTCCCCAAAGTCTCAAAGCAAAGGAGCAGAGGAAACAAAGTGATTCTGGAACTCTTGGCCCCTTCTTAGATTTCCTCACATAACAGGAGTCCTTGAACCTACACTCATTAATTTGTCTCCATGATTTTTAAAACATAGAGTGGATTTAATGAAAAGATCATATTTATATTATTTATTAATATTTCTTCAAAAAGAAAATGATTTAATAAATGTTTTCACTTTTAAACTTTTAAAACTTTTTAATTCATATGTGCAAACTAATTCAGAAAATGTATTGTCAGCCAATGAAACTGCAACATTGTTAATATTCTTGAATGTTTACATTTAACGAAAAACAACATGATAGAACTTTGTAAGCAATTAAGTTTAATTAGTTAATTAATTAATTTTATTTTTTGCAAAGGGAACATTTTAAATATGGTATTCAAGCTGGAATTCATTAAAATATGTTTCTTCAGCTGTGTGAAGGGCTGTGAAGGAGTGAGAGAAGGAGTGGAATGTGACAAAGCTATGACAAAGGGGTTAGGAAAAACATTTCAGGAACAAAGAGAACTAATTAACTCAAACATATGGTTCATCTCACTCTGGTAAGAGCTAATTGCCTTTTATGCACTCCAACTGTTAAAAGTACTATGGTGTGGCTACTCATGTGAATGTAAAAAGAAAAAATATTAGAAAGCATTGAAATT
>NW_012148841.1:1112595-1120620 GCF_000956105.1 Propithecus coquereli | reverse complement strand
TCTTAGAAACTAATGATACTTTCAGGTTATCCTAAAACACATAATGGTTTATACACAAAGACACTGGAAATTTCAAGTCCTATCTTTAACAATAAGCCATGTGTTATGCCAGAACAAAATAAAATAGCATGAAAAAAAACCAGTTGATGTCATACCTTTGAGGAAAAATTTATATATCCCTACATACCTAAACCAGTATATGAAAAAGATAAATATTCCTCAAGTATGGCACTATGTGCTCAGTTAATTATAACTAGGGTTTCCTTGTGGGTTTTTAATGTGTTTGATATGGTATTCAGAAAAGGAACCAAAACTCTCAACTGTGCATGAACTATCTTATAACACCATAAATATATTTTTAAATGATATTAACATTTTTATTTTTAATTACTATGGGTACATAATAGTTACATATATGTACGGGATGCATATGGTGTTTTGATGCAGGCATACAATGTGAAATAATCAACTCAGGGTAATTGGGGTACCCATCATCTCAAGCATGTATCATTTCTTTGTGTTAGAAAAATTCCAATTCCAGTCTTTTAGTTATTTTAAAGTATACAGTAACCTATTTTTGACTATAGTCACCCTGTTGTGCTATCAAATATTAGATATTGTTCATTCAATCTAACAATATTTTTGTACACATTAAATATTCCCAAAATATCACCCTCTCCACTCCCCTTCCCAGCCTCTGGTAATCATCATTCTACTCCCTGTCTCCATGAGAGTAATAGTTTTAATTTTTAGCTCCCACATATGAGTGAGAACATGTGAAATTTGTCTTTATGTGTTTGGCTTATTTCACTTAACATAATGTTCTTCACTTTGATCCATGTTGTTGCAAATGACAGGATTTCACTCTTTTTATGGCTGATTAATGTTCTATTGCATATATATATGTACCATATTTTCTTTATTCATTCATTCATTGATGGATACTTAGGTTGATTCCAAGTCTTGGCTATTGTGAATAGTGCTGCAATAAACATGGGAGTGTGGATACCTTTTCAATATACTGATTTCCTTTCCTTTGGATGTATACCTAGCAGTGGGATTGCTGAGTCATATGGTAGTTCTATTTTTAGTTTTTTGAGCAACCTCCATACTGTTATCCATTTACATTCCCACTCAGCGGTGTACCAGAGTTCTTTCTCCACATCATCACCAGCATTTGTTATTGCCTGTCTTTTTGATAAAAGCCATTTTAACTGGTGTGAGATGATATCTCCTTGTAGTATTGATTTTCATTTCTTGAATGACTAATGATGTTGAACATTTTTCATATACCTATTTGTCATTTACATGTCTTTTTTTGAGAAATGTCTATTCAGATCTTTTGCTCATTTTTAATTCAAATTTTTATTTTTTCCTGTTGAGTTATTTGAGCTCCTTATATATAATCCCTTGCCAGATGGTTAGTTTGCAAATATTATCTCACATTCTGTGGGTTGCCTCTTCACTTTGTTGATTGTTTTCTTCACTTTGCGGAAGCTTTTTAGCTTGATGTGATCCTATTTTTCCATTGCTGCTTTGGTTGGCTGTGCTTCTGAGGCATTACTCAAGAAATCTATGCCCAGACCAATGTCCTGGAGAGTTTTCCCGATGTTTTCTTATAGTAGTTTCAAAGTATCAGGTTGTAGGTTTAAGCCTTTAATCCATTTTGATTTGATTTTTGTATATGGTAAGAGATAGGGGCCCAGTTTCGTTCTTCTACATATGATTGATATCCAGTTCTTTAAGCACCATTTACTGAAGAGATTCTCCTTTCCCCAATGTATTAATTTGTTCTTGGCACCTTTGTCAAAAATGAGTTCACTGTAGATGTGTGGATTTATTTTTGAGTTCTCCGTTCTGCTCCATTGGTCTATGTGTCTGATTCTATGCCAGTATCAAGCTGTTTTGGTTACTACAGCTCTGTAATACAATTTGAAGTCAAGTAATGTTATTCCTCCAGTTTGGTTCATTTCGCTCTGAATGGCTTAGGCTATTCTGGGTCCTTTGTGATTCCCTGTAAATTTTAGGATTAATTTTTCTATTTCTGTGAAGAATGTTGGTATTTCGATAGGGACTGCATTGAATCTGTAGGTTGCTTTGGGTAATATGGACATTTTAACAATATTGACTCTTCCAATCAACGAACATGGAATATGTTTCTATTTGTTTGTGTCCTGTCATGTTGTTATTTGATTTCTGGTTGTTTTGTGTTCCTCTTTTTTTCTTTCTCCCTTCCTTCCCTTCTTCCTTTGTGTAAAAGTGATTTTCTGTGGTAGTGTGTAATTTCTTACTTTTTGTGTATATCAAGTGCAGGTTTTTTGATTTGAGGTTACCATGAGGCTCGCAAATAACATCTTATAACCAATTATTTTAAACTGATGATAATTCAACTCTGCTTACAAAAAACAATCAAAGAGAAAGCTAAGAAAAACTCTACACTTTAACTCCATCTCCCCTTTTTTGACTTTTTGTTTCTATTTATATCTTTTTATACTATCTGTCTCTTAAAAAGTTATTGTAGTTATTGTTTTTGATAGGTTTGACTTCCTGCTAAAGAAATGAGTGGTTTACACTCACAATTGCAGTGATAAAGTATTCTATATTTCTGTGTGCTTACTGTGAGTTTTTTTACCTTCAAATGATTTCTTATTGTTTGTTAACATCTTTTTCTTTCATATTGAGGAATTCCTTTTAGCATTTCATGAAGGATGGGTCTGGTGTTGATGAAATCCTTAGCTTTTTTTTGTCTAGGAAAGTATTTATTTCTCCTACACCTTCAAAGAATATTTTTACAGGACACAATATTTTAGGACTAAAAATTTTTTTTCTTCAACACTTTGAATATGTCATGCCACTCTCTCCTGGCCTGTAAGGTTTCCACTGAGAGGTCTGTTGCAAGAATATTGGAAGTCCTTTACATGTTATTTTTTTTTTCTCTTCTCTTGATGCTCTAAAGGATCCTTTCTTTATCCATGACCTTTGGAAGTTTGATTATTATATGCCTTGAAGTAGTCTTATTTGGGTTAAATCTGCTTGGTGTTGTGTGACTTTCTTGTACCTAAATATTGACATAATTCTCTTGGTTTGGAAAGTGCTATTATTTCTTTGAATGAACATTCTACCCCAATCTCTATCTATGCTCCTCTTTCAGGTCAATAAATCAGATTTTCCCTTTTGAGGCTATTTTCTAGATCTTATAGATGTGCTTTATTCCTTTTTTTCCTCTTCTTTCTGTGTATTTTCATATAGCCCATCTTCGACCTCACTAATTCTTTTTTCTGCTTCATCAGTTCTGCTGTTGAAAGACTCTGATGCACTTTCTAGTTTTTTTTTTTCAATTTAATTTTTCAACTCCAGAATTTCTGCTTGATTTTTTGGTATTATTTCAATCTCTTTGTTAAATTTCTCTGACAGGACTCTGGATTCCTTTTCTATGTTGCCTTTGAGCTTGATGAGCTTCCACAAAACAGTGATTTTGAATTCTCTCTCTCAAAGTTCACATATCTCCATCACTCTGGAATTGGTCACTGGTGCCTTATTTATTTAAATAGTTCATTTGGTGGGGTCATGTTTTCCTGGATGTTGTTGATGCTTGTAGATGTTCACTCATGTCTGGGCATTGAAGAATTAGGTGTTTATTACAATCTTCACCATCTGGGCTTGTTTGTACTCATCCTTCTTGAGAAGGCTATCCAGGTATTCAAACGGAATTTAGTGTTGTGATCTAAGTCTTTGGTCACTGCAGCTGTATCAGCACTGGGAGTGTCTCAAACCCAGTAATGCTGCAACTCTTACAGACTCCTGGTGGTACCACTTTGGTGGACTTGTGTATAATACAAGAGAATTCCCTGAACTGCTAGGTGAAGTCTCTCATTGTTTCTCTCACTTTTCCCCATACAGAAGGAGTCTCATTCTCTGTGCTGGGCTGTCTGGAGTTGGGGAATGGGTAATATTAACACTTCCCCATAGCCACCACAGCTGGGACTGCACCAGGTCACACCTGAAGCCAGCACAGTCTCGCCAAGGCCTGTGGAAACTACTAGCTGGCTATTGCTGGTGTTTACTCAAGGCCCAAGGGCTCTTTAGACAGCAACTGGTGAATCCTACCAGGATTAGGTCCTTCCTTTCAGGCAGCAGGTTCCCTTCTGGCCAGGGTGGGTCTAGAAATGCCACACAGGAGCTAAGGCCTAGAATCAGGTAATTCGGGATCTAGTTGGAACTTTATTTTACTGTGTCTAAGCTGGTACCCACGTTGCAAGACAAAGCCCTCTTTATTCTTCTCTTTCCTTTCCCCAGGTAGAAGGAGTGTCTCCCAGAGTTGCACTGCATGGAGTTATGGAAGGGGTGAAGAAGGTACTCCCTTGGCTTTCATAGTTGGTATCCCACTGGGTCACATGTACCCCAACTCCACTGGCTCAAAGCCCAGCACAGGATTAGGACTTGCCCTAAAACTGTAGTCCTTGTGGCCTGACTACCTTTCAAATTTATTTTGGGCCCCTAGCCAGTCTAGTTAGCTGGTGTTGGAGCTATCTATCAGGTTTCTACCAGTAGGGTGGAGGGAGGATTCCCCTCAGTCAGGGTTGGTCTAAATGCTCCTTCCTTGGGCACTGACAGAATTCTGCTCTGTGTTGTGTTTCTCTGTGACACACCAGACCTGTGTTACAATGCATAGTCCCAAAATCACTTTACTCTCCCTCTCCCAAGCACGCAGATTCTCAGATTCTCTCTCCACCCAGCACTGGCACAGGGCTGCCACGAATGGGAAAGGAGTGACATAGAAAATGCAAAATTGTCTTTCCTGCCCTCTTCAGAGCCTCTTTCCTTGATGTGATGCTAAAATCAGGTACTGTGATCACTCATTTGATTTTTGGTTCTTACAGAGCTCTTTTCTTGTCTGCATAGTTGTTCAATTTGGTGTTCCTGAGGGGGGATGATCACTGGAGCGTTCTATTTAGCCATCTTGCTCTGCCTTTACCTAAATATATTAAATATCATTAAAGAGTTATCTGTAGTTTCAATAAACCTATTATTTTGAGGGCAAGAATAAAATATTTTATCCTTAGATTTTAATTTAAATCAAAATGTATAGTTTGTGGTTTACATGACTGCTTATTTTCCATTTGTTTTATTGATTTAATAGAGATTCTAAATTATGCTTTGAAAAGTTATTTCCTTTTTCCCCTTTAACAAGATTTCATTTCAGTACTTTTTATTTCTCTTAATAATGTCAGTGCCCATGGAATTTAATAAATCTTATATAAATCTTATATTAAATGTATCAGCCCACACTTCTGATATTTTATGAGCCTAACTTGACTGTCAGGTGTTCTGGGAGAAAAATACATTGGTATCACAATTCTTTTAGAACAGTTCAGAATAATTTTTGTTTACTTTAACAAAGTAAGAGGTAGCTAGGATTGAAGTCTGTCTTAGGATTTAAGTTTTATATTGGTGCTTATAGTCTCTCTGTGGTCCATAAATTTATTTTTCTTTGCTCAACAGAAACATTAAAAAAAGCAGTATCAGCATACACAAAAGCAAATAAACCAACAAAAAGCCCCAGCCTTTCATTGTCACACCCCTATTTTGTCTACTCAACACTTTACTACATTCCTCAAGTAATGAAGATAAATCAGTGTATTAATTACAAGACCACAAAGAATGTACAAACAAGAAGCTTTCACTGCTCCTCTAATGCTTTCCTCCAATTTGAAATAACTTTTGAGTCCTTTGGTTTCTCAAAGACCTTACTAAATATTCAACAAAAAAAATGTATGTACAGATGGTTTTACAGAATGGATTAGCACATAAACTATACCCTTTACGAGCTGGGTACACTTAAGAAAGCTTCATAGTTTCACAGCTTCTTAGTTTTTTCATCTGTAAAATGTAAATATTTCTTAAAGTACAGTTGACCCATGAACTACACAGGGGTATGGGGTACCAACCTTCCCCATAGATGAAAATCTGGGTATAACTTTTGACTCCTCAAAAAGGCAACTACTAGTAGCCTCCTGTTGACTGGAAGCCTTTGTGGATAACATAAAAAGTCAATTAACACATACTTTATGTTATATGCATGATATACTGTATTCTTACAAGGAAGTCAGCTGGAGAAAAGAAAATGTTACTGAGAAAATCATAAGGAAAAGGAAATACATTTACAGTACTGTAGTGTATTTATCAATACCGTAATTTTACATCATCTGTTCATAAGAGGAATCATCTGAAATGGCAGGCAACCACAGGAAAAGATGTCAATCTATGGTGCATATCAAGCAATTCAACTTTTTCTTGCAATGTCATGACTTTTCTCTGCTGCTTGGGAGCACTTCCAGCATCAGTAATAGCACTTTGTATGGGTACCATGGTGTTATTCAGGATTTATGGTATCGCACTAAACAGGATTAAAAACACACAAGAACCAAAAAGAGTTCATTTTTTTAAAAATAATTTTTATTTAAAAATACTAGGAAGTACAAGTGTTCTTGTTACATAGATGAATTGTATAATGCTGAAGTCCGGGATTTTGGTGTGCATGTCACCAGAATAGTGTAAATTGTACCAAATAGGTAAGTTTTTGTCCCTCCCTCCCTTCCTCCCTCCCCCATTCTTAGTTTCTAATGTCCTGTATGCCATTTTATGGCCATGTATACCCATTGTTTAGCTCCCACTTACTAGTGAGAACAGATGGTGTTTGTTTCCCATTCCTGAGAAACTTCTAGATAATGTTCTCCAGTTCCATCCAAGCTGCTGCAAATGACATTCTTTCATTCCTTTGCGTGGCTGAGTAGTACTCTGTAGTGTGTGTATATATATGTATGTGATATATAAATATCACATTTTCTTTGTCCACTCATCGATTGATGGGGCACTTAGGTTGATTCCATATTGTTGCAATTGTGAATTGTGCAGTGATAAACATTCAGGTACAGATATCTTTTTGATATAATGTTTTTGATATAATGACTTATTTTCCTTTCGGTAGATACCCTGTAGTGGGGTGCTGGATCAAATAATAGTTCTACTTTTAGTTCATTGATGCATCTCCATACTGTTTTCCATAGAGGTTGTACTAATTTACAGTCCTACAAACAGTGTATAAGTGTTCCTTTTTCTCCCAAACCACGCCAACATCTATTATTTTTTGACTTTTTAATAATCACTATTCTGATAGGGGTAAGGTGGAAGGAATCTCATTGTAGTTTTAATTTGCATTTTCCTGATGATCAGTAATGTTGAGCATTTTTTCATATACTCTGTTTGCCATTTGTGTATGTTCTTTTGAAAAAGAATATCTCTTACTTCTTATTGTTAATGTCTTTTGCCTACTTTTTAATGGGGTTATTTTTTTCTTGCTGATTTGTTTGAGTTCTTCATAGATTCCGGATATTAGCCCTTTGTTTATGTATAGTTTGTAAATATTGTCTCCCATTCTGTCAGTTGTCTATTTATTCTGTTGGTTATTTCCTTCGCTGTACAGAAACTTTATAATTTAATTAATCCCCATTTATGTTTTTTTGTTGTTGCTATATTTGCTTTTGGGGTCTTAGTCAAAAATTCTTTGCCTAAGTCAATGTCTAGAACAGTTTTTCCTATGGATTCTTCCAGAATTTTTATGGGATTTTGGTCTTACAATTAGGTCTTTAATTTATCTTTGATTAATTTTTGTATATGGTGAGAGATAAGGATAGTGTTTTATTCTGCACGTGGCTGTCCAATTTTTTTGAGCACCATTCATTGAACATGGCTATTAATAATATCTATGTATTAATTTACGCAGGTGCAGAGTTCCTCAATGTCATCTTAAGTGTCAGAGCTGGATTGAATCTCAAGTCTCCTGATTCTAAATTCTTAACTATTTTCACACTACAATAATGTTTAAACTAATAAACTTGGTTCTTTGTATCCCTATACCTCTTCTTATGTGTTCCTTTGCCTTATTTCTGCTTCTCCATAAACCATTATTCTTTTTTTTTTTTTAAGACAGAGTCTCACTCTTTTGCCTGGGCTAGAGTGCCATGG
>NW_012148841.1:1110005-1111990 GCF_000956105.1 Propithecus coquereli | reverse complement strand
TCTTGAATTGCTCTATACCGGTAAAAGAGGCCTTCCGAATTGTTGAAGTCAACGTATCCCCACTTTGCAATGTTAGAATTTTCCCATTCTTGCTGTTAGTCATCATAATCAGAGCTTACCTTTTCATTCTCATATTAATGTTTTCAGTCATCCAAGGTACTTAACAGGTAGTATGTCATCAAACCCAAATATGTTTCTATGTAACAAAATGGAAAAAAGACCATTGCCTATTTAGCAGAGATGAAAACGTGTAGCTGAGACTTACAGTATCGTTGCCAATACTGTGAGAAAACATAAAAGTTTCTGATTCCTGATATATTCTGATAATGCCAATTTGACCATAAAAAATGAATCATGGTAATTTATGAGCATTGAAGAGCAGACTGAACACTGTTTCTAAAATACACACTTCCAGTTGTTGGATTTCACCACCCCAAAAATAAAGGAAAAACAAACAAAAACCCAAATAAACCAAACATTACCCTATGTTCTGATTAATGATTTTTGCAATTTTTTGAAGTTATCCAATAACTCAATCCAAAACAATTTGTACATCTTTAGCATCTTTCAACAATCCTCTCCCTCTGGATTTCATTTATACCTGATAATCATTTGTTTATCCCTGGTATTCTCCAGAGATTAAATGATAGAAAATATTAGTGTATCTAGACTTTTAAACCAAGATAAAAACTGTTGTCTCAAGTTTTAGAACAAGTAAATGGCTAAGAGGATGAAACAGTGTCTAAAAGAATGAGTTCTAGACAAAAATACCTATGGCTATAAAGAGAGAAACAGATGGTGTGGTTTAGAATGCTCCAAATAGAAAGGAAAGTACAATTTTGTGTGGCTCTCTAAAACCTGGTCTTGAAACCCGTAATAAGCTGAATGCTCCTGTCAATGGCTCATTTATCATTAGACTGTGAAACAGTTAGGCTTCCTTGACAAGGTGAACGTGGGTTTTTAAGTTATGTTGATACTTTTTGACAAATTCTTGAGCTGAATTGAAGTAAGTTGTGTAAATTAAAGTTGATAAATATATAGAATAAAAAGCACCAAATCAAAAGCAGTCCTGTTTCTTGCCTCCAGGACTCCCTGGCTTTCCCCTCCTGCTTTCTCTTATTGCTGCTGTCGCAGCTCCATCTGCTCCATCTGTTAGGGTCCAGTTAACACCGTAGTGCTTGTTGGTTTAACAAAAAGCATGCCAAATTAAGGGCTTCCAATAAATGATTTTTCTACTAAAACTGTAAGGTAATTTGTAGAGCCATCAAAGTGCGAATGTGTTTTAACACGTGTATGTGTGTGTGTGTGTGTGTGTATGTGTGTGTACATATATTATTAGGCAGTGTATCCAGGAGGAGAAATTGTGTGGCTTCTGAAAGAGTCAATGATGTCTCTTAAAAAATTGTCAATAAAACATTCAAATAAAAGACTGGAAGACAAGATAACTACTTAATAACTAACTTCTTTTCAATTGTGCTCACTTTCCTCACAATTAGTGTACCAGAGGTAAACAAACTGCCATGAGAAGACATCAATCCCAACTGTTGTTTGGGTAGAAAAATAAGTTGTTCTTTACACTTGCCTGAATTGATTTGCTGTAGTAATACATTGGGTATATTTTTTTTCAAACTATGTAATTGCCTTTTTCCAAATTTAGAGAAAAATACAGAAGAATGCCTTCTTATAACCAAAGAAATAAATATTATTACTAGGAGTAGAAGGAGTAGAAACTTTGCATAATGAAAAAAATATTGACCTTTAGGAATCAGGTCCGAGCTCTGTCACTACCAAAGTTACCTTCCTTTCATAAATATCAGTTCTCTGAGTCTCACTTTCCTAAACTGTAAAATGAGGACTTTGGACTTAATCTCTAAAGTACTGTCAAATTCTTAAATTATTTTTACCTACCATCATGCAATTAAGTGTGATTCCTCAATTATGTTTTCATTACCACCCTGAAGACCAGCTTTTTTTCTGGAATTTCC
>NW_012148841.1:1096629-1098100 GCF_000956105.1 Propithecus coquereli | reverse complement strand
TTATTGAGAAGGGGTGTTAAAATATTTATAGATGTGGAGATGTCTACTTCTTGCAAATCTGTGTTTGGTTTGTGTAATCAAAGTTATGCTATTTTGTGCATAAACATTTAGAACTTTTGTGTCTTCTTAATAATTGACCCTTTTATTAGTATAAAATGACCCTCCCCCTCTTTAATAATATTCTTTTCTCAGAAACCTACTATATTCGATATTAATCAACTATTTATAATTTTTAGATGAGTGCTGTATTAGAATATATCCTGATTTTTATCCAATCTGAAAATCTTTGCCTTTTAAATGGAACATTTAGCGCATTTGCATGCAGAGTGATTATTGATCTAACTGGGTTAAAATCTACCATTTGCTATTTGTTTTTTATTTGTCTAATTTGTTCTTTGTTCCCTTTTTCTTCTTATGTTGCATTTTTTGGATTGAGTATTTTTAATAATTGTACTGTATCTGAGTAATTTTTAGAAATCCATTTTGTCTCTTTTGTTGACTTATTAGTTAAAACTCTTTGCTGTGAGTTTGACATAACATACAAACATATAAATTTTATAGTATAGTAAATGTTTTTAATTTATCAAAGTGCAACTTTATGTAATATTATAACATTTTTCATATAGTATAAAATCTAACGATAGTATACTTTCATTCTCTCTAACCTGGCCTTTGTGCTGTCAGATATTTTACTGTTAGTAATTTTATAAATGCCCATTATATTGTTATTGTATTTGCTTTAAACAATTATCTTTTAAAGAGATATTTAAAATCGGGAAAGTAGTCTGTTATACTTATCCTTTTATTTATCATTTCATGTGCTTTTTACTGCATCATGTAGATGCAGGTTACCATCTGGTATCATTTTGCTTTTATCTAAAAGACTTCCTTTTATGTTGCCTATAGTCAAGGCCTGATGATTTCAGCTTTTCTGTGTCTAAAAGAACCTTTTTACCTTTATTGATGAAAGATATTTTCTCTAGGTATAGAACACTAGGTTGATCAGGATTTTATTTGTTTGCTTATTTGTTTCATAACCTGAAGATGTTGCTGCCCCTTATTATTCTCACATTGTTTCTCCATACACAGTGTGTCTTCTTTCCCTCTCAGGAGCCTTAATGTTTTCTCTTTACAACAGGTTTTAAGCAATTTGATTATGATGAGCTTTGGTGGGATTGTTTTCTTGTTTCTCATGCTTAGAGCTTCTCGAGCTACTAGATCTATGGGTATGTATCTTTTTTCAAATTTGGAAAATATTTAGCAATTACTCCTTGAAATATTTTTCTGTCTCACCCTCTCTTCCTTTATGAGCCTACATTAAGCCACTTAAAGTTGTTGCACAGCTTATTGATGCTCTGTTCATTTTTTTAAATTTTCTGTTTCATTTAGAATAATTTCTATTGCTATTTCTTTAAATCCATTAGTCTTTTCGTCTGCAGTCATTAACCTGTGGTCAAATCCAACTAGTGTA